>NC_052502.1:37362767-37606888 GCF_016617805.1 Bactrocera tryoni
TCAGAAACAATAGAACCCTTCACATCATACTCTTCAACTAGAGAACATACAATAACGTTCGTCTACCTTCTCTGCTTCTGCGTTCCCTGTTTCAGCTGTAAGCTATATCCCACGAGATTCGTTTATATGCAATCCAAACTGACATCAATTTTCATCCGACCAGCAAAAATAGGCAACTCAGCAACAACTACGAAAAGATTTCAGGAATGTGCTACGTCGCTGTAACAACAAAACCTCCCCTGTAATAGCTTAACTTTTCCAACAACTAAATTCAAAGCGAACATTAGTTGGTCCCACCCATTTCTTTGTGAATGCCCGGCTGCATATCACTTGCACGCATAGATCAAAAACCGAAAAACCAACAAAATTTCGACCAAAACAATTAAGGGCAACAACACGTCGGCACTCGGCGGCATTCAAACGAAATCTTGCGGCTCGCACCGCCCCCGACCGCTCCACGCACTCGTTAACGCTGTTCAAGTGCTCATAGCGCTCTCTTGCCGGACAGCGGGCATAATGGTAGTTTTAGAGGTTATGTTAGCATTTGAAAATCTTCACTAGACAACAATCGTTACAACAACAAGTGCAACAATTGTAACTATTCAAATAGAAACTATAGCTCATTTGATCATTTGTGATGGTGGTCCACACTTTTGCGCAGCGTTGCCATATCAGCAGTCGAGTGCTGACCCAAGCCCCGATACACACAGATATGAGGTCGCATAAGTATAAATGTGTGTGTGCGTGGTTAGTGGTCAGCGGTTGAATGCTCACATGCCTATCTCACCCCTGTAATTGTTGAGCGCACTGGCAGCGCCCCACAAATATTTGCATAGTTACCTTTAATGTGGTCGAATTTTATGCAAAAACCGTTTAGAAGACGACCCAGCTGAAGAAGAATAAGTAGTAGTGCATCAAAGCGCATGCTGGCGCTCCTATGCGGGTTTGCATATGGAAATTTTGGGGAAATTTTGGGAAAATTTATTTGAATTTCCATGAATTTGCTTAGGGAAGTATGCGGTGGCAGCCAAGGCACCCACCCTCTCCGAGGGCCAGCTGATTGTCAGTTTAATGTGCAAACACATTTCCTGTGTGCTCTTTGATTGCCAGTTTGAGCAGTCGATAAAAGCTGCTGGAGAACAATGGGAAAAATGTAATAAAATTTGTTAGCCAAAAAGCGACGCTGCGAACCCTTTGAGAAGCCAAGCCAATGTGAAAGTAACTGATTAAGCAATCCTCATGCCTTTTCATATGTGCTCTTAGTATATTTGTTTGTGCGGCTATTTCCTAAAACAAACAGCAGATTCTTCTTTGTTGCTAATTGCGCGTTGAAAGTCTATTGTGGCTGCGGGTCCTTCACATGCATCCACCCCCTGAGTAGCAACGCACAAAATCGACCTACACGCATGTCTCATATAAGTAGAGCATTTTAAATATATACACGCATATGTGATATATATATATGTATGTATATATATGTGTATATAAATCAAGGAATACGAGGGCTGTTTGATGACAAGGTGCAATAACGTAAACAGAAAGACATAACGTAAGGAAGAGCTAAGTTCGGGTTTAACCGAGCATTTCATGCTCTTGCTACTTGCAAGGATTAAAGCCAGGGAAGTACCTTCAGGTAGATAAGGCTTGTTAGTTATATGGGGTCTGGGGCGAATTTTCACCCAATTTTATTCATCCTAAGTATAACGATGAACCGTTATAAGAAAACCGCGTTCTCTCAATTGTATTAAACTAAGTCACATATTGACCTATATATGCAGTATAAAGTCACCCGGAAGTTTGAAAATCTCTATATTTGGTATATGGGGGTTAAGGAAAGTATTGACCAGTTCAACCCAATTGTAGCACACAGGCATATTACTATCAGAAAAGGGTTATCTCTGAATCTCAATTGCATATCTTACACATTGACCGATATTTTCGAAAAAAATGCAACTATAAACACTTGGGTCTACAAATTCAGTGCCTAGGGGCTTAAACAGCTTTGGTTTGATTTAAGCAATTTTAAGTCACAAGGTGGGCATATTTCAAAAGCAATATTAGAGCATATCTTGATATACAAGGTGCGTTCCAAAGTAAACAGGACTTTTTGAATCTAGAGTCACCTGGTGGCGCGATCTATATGTCGACCGGTGCGTTAGAATCTGCTGTCTTTATCGATTGTCCAATGACATTTTATCAATTGGAAGTGAAGTTGTTGCCCGTTAAATGTCAGTATGTTTGTGTTATCGGTGCGAAAATGAGCTTCGAACAAAGAGGCAACAATAAATTTTGTTTTAAAATTGGTAACACTTTTACCGAAATGTTTCAAATGAAGAAACAAGTTTATGGCGATGATTGCCTATCCCGTAACAGAATGCACGAGTGGTTTTAACGTTTTCAAAGTGGTCGTGAGGCACATAAATGACGATCAAAATCCGTGATCACCAGAAATTCCATCGAAACTGTGCGTGAATTCATCAAAAATCGGCCGAAATCATCATTGAAATTCATTGAAATAGAATTGAACATCTCCAAAACATCGATTTATCGCATTTTGATCGAACATTTGGGCTCACGAAAGGTGTGTGTACGGTTTGTTCCGCACAAATTGACTGACGACCAAAAATCGCTCAGAATTCAACATTCGAAGGACATCATTGTGACCGATTATTTGACCAAAAATCACATTTTAACCATTAACCACTCCCCATATTCACTTGATATGGCACCGTGCAACTTTTTCCTTTTCGGAAAAATGCATTTGCTCATGAAAGGAAAGCGTTATGCAGACGTGGTGGTCATTCAAAAGGCTTGCACCGGGATACTGGCGGCCATACCCGCCAAAGAGCTAAAACACTCGTTCGACATGCTTTTGGACCGTGCAAAAAGCTGTATTGAACCAGAAGGAGACGATTTTGAATAAAATAAATTGACTTTGCCGAAAAAAACATTTTTTCTGTTTTTTTTTAAGTCCTGTTTACTTTGGATCACACCTTGTAGTAATTCATACTTGATTTGGGCACTGGAAAGTGAAAGAATCAAATGGAATTTAAAATTATGTTATAAGGGAAGTCGTGACTGAAGTCCGCTTTTGCTCATTTTCACACTGTAACATAGGAATTTCATGTACCGAATTTGATTGAAATCGGTCGAGCGGGTCTCGAGATATGTGTTTTCATCTAAAAGTTGGCGTTGCCACCCATTGTCTAATTTTCACACCGACTGCATTAAAGCTCTATCATACCATCGCTGAGATCAAATTTAATGTATTTTAATTTTTAACAGTGCAGAAGTTTTTATAGTATTGGTTGTTGTAGTATATGTACATTAAGCTTATTAGAGGGCGAGGCCCCACCTAATTCTTCAAAATTTTCAGCTCATAGATGCCTCTTTCCATTTGGGTCGCCTGTGCCAAATTACAATTCTATACTTTAATTTTATGCTTAGTTATGGCCTTTTAAACGTTTTCGGTTAATGCCATTTTGTGGGCGTGGCAGTGTTCCGATTACGTCCATCTACGAACTCGTAAATTTTTTATACTTCGGAACCCGCATACCAAGTTTCATCAAGATATCTCAGTTTTTGCTCAAGTTACAACTTGCACGGACGGACGGATAGAGAGACAGTCACCCGGATTTCAACTCGTCTCGTCATCGTAATCATTTATATATACATAACCCTATATCTACGTACAACTGTTTTATCCAGTTTGTATCTCAATTGCACGGATAGGCGGCATTGAAACAAACAATGTTAGCATCAGATAATTAGAAGAGGAAAGTAAAGAGCTATCTCTCCGATCTTCTCACTTCTTCTCTGCAAGGAGCCTGTCATTAACACCCACTCATTCCATACCTATACACTAACTGTACGAAGGATCTTAAAATCACAGTCGATGGCATTACAATTACGGCGGTCAAAAACCCGTTTAAAAACATTTTAGCCGTTACACTTGGCAGCCCGTACTTCTTCACACCATAAATCTTCAAGTTGTTACCCGGCAGCTCCTAGAGAAACGACAAAGAAAGTTTGTTGGCAACATACAAGACAACCGGCCGACCAGTCATCCACTACACTGCACCGGTATGGTCGCCAAGATGTAGTGAAAACCGTCCAATTACCGACCCTTAATGTCTCCTGTGGAAATCCTACACAGCGAGGTCAACATGCTTCCAGTTAAGGCACACAATGCTACCAGTCTGTTTCAACAAAAAGTTCAGTTTGCTCGATTTGTTTTTCTCTAGTGCTTGTCGTACCGTATTAGATGACTGAAACTTTTTCAAAACTTCCGATATGTTATTGAGATATCCGATAATATGTTATAAGTGTTGGACTACCTTCACAGTAACCATCCTATCCACTTACTCGTTTTTTCGGTACAATTCCAAATCTAATAATAATAAAGCAAATCTCTCCTCCCCCTTTCTTTTTCGAATTTGTCCCTCAGACTTTCATCTCTTATCAAACCGCATTAAATTCATTTTAAACATTGAGTCTGCACTAATTTGGATTTCGTAACCATCGGATTTACCGTATTTTGACTACCTGTCCTCTATTCCAAGAGTTGGAATAACTAAGTTATTTATAACATATTTCGCCGAATATTTGTCTCAGGGAGAGTTAGAGCCATTTCTTTGGATATTGACATGCGCCATTTCACTATATATTTGATAGAATATGTAGAGAAAGGACTTAAGAGCTGTTTTAAATTTTTTAAATCTTACAGCCTTATGGCCTTCAAATTTTGTCTTTTTCAAATTATAAATGTTCCCTTTTTGAATGGAAACTCAGAATAATGATCAATCGATATGAACTCAGCTATCCCAAAATGCCGTAATTTAGACCTTTCGACTTTCAGACCATCCTGGAGGGAATTGCTTGTATATTTTTCCTATGAGGATCTTAGTTAAGTATGACTTCAATATCTACCAGCTACATCTCTGTATGACCATTTATATTATTATTCTATTAAATCATGAATTGATCTATAGAACATGTTACAATTAAAACAAGCATCTGAAAAATTCCAAAAATCCTGCGGACTTTCCAAACTTCACTCGTAAACAAACAATGGTATGTTTTTTTCTCCAAACTCATACTCGGTCGATTCGGCACTTTACTTGCTAAGGCATTTTTCATTTCTCATTTAGCGCCATTACTTGGCTTAATGGAAAATTTCTTTTTGATTTCGCATTCCTTTCATAGCTAAAGGATATATTTTGTATGCAAATTTGCTATATATGCTTGCATGTATGTCAAAAACGTACCCATACATAGGGATATTAATGTGTCTCTTTTAAAATCAAATTGTGGAGATAAAAAATTAAAACGAAATTTATTAGGCGCCTCAAAGCAAAGAGTCTAGCAGCAAAGGGTTAATTTATACGGGTGTTGTCTCAAATACATACAAATATAAATACATATGTACACATATTCTACTCATATGTGGGATGTATGTGAAATACAAATATGTGCGTACATAGCAGAAAGTAATTAAGATAATGTTTGAAAAATAGAAAATAGGCAATTTTTTATTGAAGCCATTTCAAATATATGACATTTACTAACGAGACTCAGAAGCAGACCTTCAGGCTTTGTACTTAACAAACTTTGAAAAAAATTTTAAAAATAAGTAGAAGTCAATATCTCACTTGAGGTTGTCTAAACTTTTTCCGAAAAATCATTTTTTATAAAACAAGTAAGATCAGATATCTTTGCGAATATACCCATAAAAAAAGACCACAAATCTTGAATGAAAGAGCTCTTCATATTCTGAATAGGTGCCCCCAAGTTTTAGAGATATCCATCTGAAATTTTGCACACATTCTTTTCTCACCAAGAGTAGATATCTACTCTGATAATAAGGCAGCGATATTAGTCTTTACTTCGCTGACTGGATGCTCACAACTAGTGAAGGGTTGTCTAGACTCCTTAACGCTAAACTGATTTAAGTATCTGACTACAACAGTATTGCAGGAAACTGTGAAGCTGGTTAGCTAGCCTCCATTGACTTTTTGTGGTTCACTACTATACTGTTGGAACTCGGACCAGCACAGCAAATGTTAGTCAGCTATTAACAGTTGTGCAATCACAAGGTCCTTCTGGCCCAGGATAAATCAAAAGAGGTCTAGAGAACTCTTCGTTCTCAGCGAGATTCACCTTCTAATGGTTATCGGCGATCTAACTGGACAATGTCCGAACAGTATTTCTGCGATAAGATTGAACATCTTACCGGATGCCAGTCGCATCAGCTGTATGGAGGAAGATGAAATCAAGACAGAAACACCTAGGATATCATACTTTAGAAATCCAAATGCAATAGCGGAAATATAAATAAAATAACTAGGCAGATTTGTGATGAGATGACGGCGTTTTTTCGATAGTTGATATCCAACGACAACAGTTCTTAGTTTGGCTCCAAAAAGGACTGTACATAACCGTCTATGTGAGATCTTTCACCACGCTGAGGGTTTATCTATCCTAACCTTTCTCACCAAGAAACTGCACCCTGTCAAGTATATGAAAGACAAGTAAAATTTTTTTCCTAGGTTGGTACAATTGTCCTTAATTATGATGCCCAAAATTAGCACGATCTGTCAACCAGTATGTATACAGCAGCTGCTTATGTCAGTCGACCTCAGTAGTGTTTTGTGGAATTTTACAATGACCGAAAATATTGATCAACGTATTTGTATTGGAGACGGCTTTTGGTGAATATGCTCCATCAAAAACGCGCACTTACGAGTGGTACAGAGCATTCAAAGAGGGTCGGGAGACCGTCGAAGACATGCCTAGTTCTGAACGGCCTTCAACGAGTGTTACCGATGATAACGTTGAAAAATTGAAGGAAATTGTTGCCGAAAATAGCTTTGTGAGCTTGAGAGATATTGCCGATAAATTGGAGATGTCACACGAGAGCGTACGTACGATTATGCATGAAAAACGGGGTATGCAACGTGTTGCTTGTTCCGATAGATTGTTTTCTTCGATATTCGCGGTGTCGTCCACTATGAATACGGTCCAACTGGTCAAACCTATCTGTAGTAAACGTGCAAGTTTGGTCGGGCGAACAATTCGTAGATTCTTCATCATGATAACGCACCATCGCACAAAGCCATCATTGTGAATGGTTTTTTGGCAAAACACTCAACAAATATCATTGAGTAAGCACCGTATTCACCTGATATGGGCCCCTGTGACTTTTTCTTATTCTCTACACTGAAATATCCACTTCGGGGAACGCGCTTCGACTCAATTGAAGACATCAAAATAAATTCTTAAGCTGATGGCTTACCCGCTAGTGCTATATATATAAATTGTAATTGTAATTAAATTACCTTTATCAATTTAAAAAAAAAAAAAAAAATTCAACGCGAGAGCTGAAGGCCATGCCGGAAAGTGCGTATAAAAAATATTTTGACGATTGGAAGAAGCGTTGGCACATGTGCATTGCTTCAAATGGATGTTACTTTGAAGGCGACAAAATAAATTTAGATGATGATTGAGAACTTTTCGTTTTATTTATAAATTCCTGATACTTTCTTGACAGGGTGTATATTAAAACCTCCGATATCGGACCGGTACACAAAAGAAATCTGACTTAAGTATAAGAAGACCAAATCGAACGAGATAGATAAGAGAAAAGCTTCCAGCATTATAAACGTAGGCACAATATAAGAATAGAATATCCATTTCATCTAGTAACATTGTCGCAGTTAAGAATATGCATCTGGCAATCGAAAGAAATATCGGCATCAAAAACCTGAACCGGAACAGATAATCACTACTCAACAGTTCTCCTACTCTGTGAGCTCTATTTAACTACTCAACGCAAGTAAGCAATTAAAGGACGACGAAGAGTGTCGGCAGGTAGATTAAGGAAGTCATTGAAAAATTTGAACTACATGTATTTTATAACTTAAAAGAGAGAGCAAAATGTTGACTTTGCAAAGCTTCAAACAAATACAGCGTTTTATGGAAATTCTAATTTTCAAGAAAATTTCTGTATATTAATTGATCATGTTCTGAATTTAGGCCACAGTAAAATATCTAAAGAAGATAACACAGCCCGACAAAATTAAAAAAATTTTTTGCTACTTTGAATTTATTAACTGATTCTAGTTAATTTATGAGCGCTTAATTCAAATCTGTAACCAGTTTGTCTCTATCAGCTCTAGTTTTCATGATAATGCTTTTTTATACCCTCCACTTAACTTATGACCTGAAAAAAAAAATATAAAAGCTATATTATATATTATAATCCGTTCTATGGCGATCAAAACCCAAAAATTTGAGTACCATCATCCGACCCTGACAAAATTAAGGCACAAACAACCAGATATCGATGGATGTTATTGCTGAAAGAGGCTTCGGTGGTTACCCTTATTTGATAAGAAAAGCATTGAGATTTTTATTTAAATAATAATATAATTTTTGATACTGCACATAAGGTTTTGTCGAGAATATAGGATGAATGAATGCATCTCATCTTGAACGAACTGATGGAACCTTATCGTTCTGGCTTCTAACTTTGACAATTTAATACTGGTGAGATGAGTCAACGCCCTCTAGACAAGGATAAAACTCTGGAAGTTATCAATGCATGTGAGGTGGGTAAAGTCAGGGGACTCACTATTGTTTGGCGACGCTAACAAATCGTTCAATTTTATTACAAAAATTCACGTTCTGTAAGGAATGTGCTCCGCGCGGTTCGCTCAACTTACGGTCAACATAATCGGCCTATTGAGCGTACTATTCGCAACACCATTATCCATCTTGAGAACCAGCATTAATTATTGGTTAATATTCGGCCGAATAGACTACATCCAGCACGCAGTAAAGAAATCATAGCAGCCGGAGCTGAGAGTTTACACGAAGACCGTGGAGAGTCGATTCGGGGCCGTTCGCAGCAACTCCGTCTGACGTATGGAATGACTTGGCGCATTCTACGACGAGATCTTAATTAAATGCGTACAAAATACCATCGAAGAGCAACCTGAAGAAATTCAAGAGCTGCCATTTCATACAAACAAACAATGGTTGGGTGTGGTTTGAGAACCGATGGAATCATTGGTCCAGATTTCTTCAAAAATAATGCCGGTGAGAGCGTAGCCGTCAATGGTGACAGCTATCACGACAAGATAACCAACTATTTCATGCCTGAAATTAAAGCTCGTGATATCGGCGACATTTGGTTTCAACAAGACGGCGGCACTGCCCACATCAATATCGCACCGTTGGACTTGTTCCTAAAAGGATATGTTAAGTCTAAAGTCTATGCGCACAATCCCGATTCGACTCAGGCTTTGGAGAAAAATATCATTCGCGAGTTACCAGTCGAAATGCTCGAAGGAGTCAGCGAAAATTGACCTCCACGGATGGATCTGAGTCGTAGCCATGACCAAGATTTAAAAAAGATAGTCTTCAAAAAATAAATATCAAAGAATATTCTTTCGAATGATAATAAGCATTCACCTTTAATGGGTTTGAAGTTTCGGTGTTTTTTTCCTTAAAAAAGTAGGGATCTCGCATTATGAATTCAGCAAAAATCGCTTAGCTCAGTTTGTTACTATGTCAATCGAAAAAGAAAAATAATTTATTTACTTTTACTAAATATTTTGTTGTATAAAAAATGGATCCAACATACCCTTATGCATATCTCTCAAGACGGTCACTACCCACTAGCTCAATCTACCGTAGCTTCGAGAACACAAGAAAATATTGTGCTGTCGTAAAGACATTTAGACTGTCACTTATAAACACTTTGGCAACTTCATATCTGTTTACGTGTAGTCAAAGGAAGAAAGAGGGTTGCAGATGCAATTTTCGGCATTATTAAGCCCAAAAAATACTGAATTTAGTTTGTATTAAGTGTATGTATGTGTAATCTAAAGTACTAAAGTACTCTCTTACATTCTCTTATCGTTTTTTCTGACATCTCCGCCTATAAATTATGAATTCTTCCACCAAAATTATATTTTAAATACTTGTATATGGAGAACATGAATATCAGAGTGGATTTTGACTACGGCGCGACTCTTCCATTCAACTGCAACTGCATAATTCATGACTTAAATCTATTTAGCCGCCATTAACGCTGGCAACTGCTTCCGTCCACACACACACAGTCGCACGCTTATTACCTTTCCGCCACTTGTTGGCCGCTAAATCTTTTATTATTCATCGTTATCCTTTTTCATTTCCAAAATTCAACTCTTACACGCATAACGGTTTTTTCTACGGCGGCACTACTTGCATGACGCACGAAAGGAAGAATGGCGAAAAAATACTTAATAATGAAAAATTTAATTACATATGAACTCATAAATTAACCGGTGCCAACAGCAGTGTCAGTGGCCGTACCACACAAGGACACACACACACCCGTGCGCGGCATGCCAATGTCGCAGGAAAGGATATGCGTAAGACAGGTATTATGTGTACGGTGCTTGAGCTTTGTATTCTTTTTACACGCTGCGCTAATATTTTTTTTGCGTTGTGCCGGAAGTACGTCAAGCGGCTGGCTTGCCTCTTATTCGTGTTTGACTTTTTTATTAAATTACCGAGTTTTAAAAGTGTGTGTGTGAGTACTAGGAAGATATTTTTGTTTAACTTTTAGTCCTCAATCACTACACCCTCTTTCCCTTTCAGAGATTGTTGCTAGATATTTGTTAATTGTTTTATATTTAGACCGTTATTTCTGCTTTCTCCAGAATGGATAAGGAAGCGAAGCAAATGGGTCGGGTAGTGAACGAAGGCAAAACGAAATATCTACTGTCATCAAACAAACAGACGTCGCATTAGTGACTTAACCCTCACGCCACTGTTGACAGTCATAACTTTGAAGTGGTGGATAATTTCGTCCATCTTGGAACCATCATCAAGACCAACAACAATATCAGCCTCGAAATCCAACGCAAAGAACTCTTACCCACATACGCTACTTCGGACTGAGTAAGTAATTGAGAACTAAAGTCATCTCACGACGAATAAAATCCAAATTCTGCAAGTCACTCATCATGCCCGTCCTACTATATCGGCGTTACGAGTTTTTAAGAGAAAGGTTCTGCGGAAGATTTATGGTCCTTTGCGCATTGGCCACGGCGAATACCGCTGTCGATGAGCTGTACGAGATATACGACAACATTTGACATAGTTCAGCGAATTAAGAGACAGCGGCTACACTGGCTAAGTCACGTCATCCGAATAGATGAAATCAATCCATGAAAACTCTCCCCTCCCGAAGGGGGAAGCAAAGGAAAGAAAGACCTGGCTACACTTGGAATCTCCAATTGGCACCAAACAGCGAAAAGGAACCGCTGTTTTAAACTCGTCTATACTCGCTTAAAACTGGGAGGCTGGCCAATATTTGCGCTTTTTGACATCAGTCAAATTTTTGTTACAGAAACTAAACAGCCTGTTTCGCGGTGTAGAATATCGTGCGCCTCGTTAAAATCCGCAACCGTCTGAGCATTTTGCATTCATTTCTAAACAGACATGATACGCATCCATTGATATGGACTTTCATCCACAACCACCCAAACCAGCACTTTTTAACCTGCAATGCAAAGTCTCATGGATCTCAAATGTATTTGGTTTTCTTAACCATGACAGCTTTTTTAGAAAATGGATTCGCTAATATACACCCTGAGTTAGAGGGTATTCTTGCCCAAAGCCCTGAATTTGAGCAGTTATAGGTGAAAAAGCCTCATACTAATTTTTAAGTACTATAAAATTTCCTTTAATTCTTATCAAAACAGAGGGTCACCAAGACCATTTGCAGGAGTCCCGAAAGAAAGACAAGCATGCTTTTTATTCACACGAACTCGAAAGGACTGCAGGATGTTTGGTGGCCTAATGGCAGGTTACAACTAGCTGACATCACATGCGAACCGTACGGGCAGGTGAAATTGGAAATGAGAGAGTGGCTGGCACACTCCATTGCTTCTGTCTATCCTTATCTAAAGCTCAACTTAGATATGTAGGAGCTTTTTTTTATATTTCATTTGTCCCTTGAACGGCTAATGATATATCAAAATTGGATAATTATAAGTCTCTTTTCACAAAAAATGTTGACGTGCTGCGCGACGTAAACAACAGCTCTTACTAAGCTCAACCTTCATCTAGGGTCTGGTATGGCGTGACAGCCAGCTCGTATAACGTTAACTAACCTTATTAAAACAGCATAACCATTGTGGAAGACCTCTCAAGTATGGCTGCCGGTATGCTTACCCGCCTTGGCTACTAACGGATTTTTCAATAAGAGCGCTACAAAAGTTTTTTTTAAATAAATCAAAAACGGTTTGGGATATGAATGAAATTCTTAATTCCTGTGAAAGTACATTCGATGTCATTATGTATGAAGCTGGATATTTTTTGCATGGCTACCACGGGCACGCTTGCAGCAGTCCAGACGCTGAACCCAATTTTCGACGGTTTTGAAGCATAAATCGGTCGATACTGCTGCAATTTCACGTTCGATATTTAGTTCATCAATTGCCGCTGGCTTGTTGGCATAGACCATAGACTTGACGTAGCCTCTCAGGAAATAGTCTAACGATGTCAAATCTCACGACCGAAGCGGCCAATTGACTGAGCCATTCCGTGAAATTCACCAAACTTGGCTTTCAATAAATTGATTGTGACATTCGCTGTGTGGCTTGTGGATACATCCTGCTGGAACCACATATTGTCCAAGTTCATATCATCCAATTCGGGCCAAAAATATTCGGTTATCATTGAGTGGAAGCGATTTCTATTCACAGTAACGTTCCAGTCTTGATCATCACGGCAGAAGTGAGGCCCAATGACGTCGCCGGCACATAAACCGCATCAAACCGTAATTTTTTCGGGATACAATGGTGACTCATGGAATACGTGTGGATTGCTGCCTGACCAATAATGCAAATTTTGCTTATTAACGAAGCCATTTAACCAGAAATGAGCCTCATCGCTGAAGATGATTTTTCGATGAAAATCCGGATCATTTTCAAGTTGTTGCTCAGCCCGATTGACGAACATACGACGATTCTGGCGGTCAAGCGGTTTCAGCTCAGGACAAGATCTTTTCGCAAAATTTGCCACAACGACGTCTCAGAGATGCCCAACGTTTGCGAACGGCGTGTGAGAGACTGATTTGGGTCCTTCTCAATTGATGCGCTAACGGCAGCAGTATTCTCGACACTACGATCACTTCTTTGTCTCACTGACACGGGAACATTTTGTAATGAGCCTGTGGAATACAATTTTTCTACTAGTCGCTCAATTGTTGATCTGACAGGATGATTATGACGACCATAAATTGGACGTAGCGCTGTTAAAGTTGAGGCCACTGACTCCGAATTTCGGTAGTAAATTTTTATAATTTCGACTTGTTATTGGATCGTATGTCTTACCATGCTGAAATAGCAAACCTTACTGAAGATAAATGTAAAAAGAGCGGGAAAAAATATGACGTCATTTGCTGTCCCTATTGGTGTACTTTTGTAGCGTCCCTATTAAAAATCCCGCTATATTTGAAAATCTTCATGTTAGTGTCAGAGAGATAGCAGAGGATCTCATCATCTTTTATAGAACGACTCAATATATTTTGGTTAATGTTTTGAGTATGAATCGTGTAGACTCGTACCAAAAGATTTGAATATTTTGCTATAAAGAAAACAAATGCTTGACAAGGTAACTGCGGACCTGCGGAACATGGGTTTATGAATACGACTTCGAAGTTGCCCAATAATATAGAGCATGGCGACTAAAAATTAGCCGACTCCGAAAAAGGCAAAATTTTATAGAGGCACTGAAAGCCATCATATGCGAGGTTTTATAAAGAGTGTCTGGAAAATCGACGTTGATATGTTTCTATTGGCACAGAAGAAACCTAATTTGAAGGCGATAATAAAGATTTGTATTAAAATAGATGAACATGTTTTTTTTTTATTCAGTTTCTTTTCACCACATGTAAGATACGTATATATGGCTTTTCCAAGTAGGCAACTCGAATTCTTCAATGACTTCCCTAACATCCACATTTTTCGTATGTCTTCATTTCCTTTATATTTTATTTTCTATTTTTTGTGTATTTTTTTTTATGAAGTTCGGACAAAAAACTACAATGCCTTAACCAATCCTTCCACCTCAAACCAATTTGTCCGAACGAACTTTTGGCTTTACTCCCACTGTTATATAAACGAACCCTTTCCCTAAATTGAAAAGACGCATGGAAGAAGAAATAAATAGTCTGTCCAGATGACGGGAAGAATAAATGTAATATTATTTGCGAAAATATATTTAATTGTCAAAACAAATTTTGCAAATGTGAAAGGAAAACATTCATCATAAGATTACCATACCGCAAGAAGCGACCGTCGTCAAATCGGAAAAGCCAACACACCAACAAAGCAACACATGCACACATTCTTACTGGACCACACACGCCCAGCGTTGGACCAGCACCCCAAGGAATCGAAGAAAGCAAAAAGAAGAGTTAGTTTGCGTTCGGGTGATCAGTTGGTTGACCATCTGAGTGGTTAGAATGCTGTGAGCCAAATGTCATGGCGTGGTCACTCAAATGAATAAACGAAATTAAACTGGCACTGGCACTGGCGCACCGGAGATGGGGTGCAAATGTGGCTACCGGGCGCCGGATCCAAGGCGAACACTTCCGCAGTGTATGGAGGTGGAAGTGGTAATGGGAGGCAAAATAAAATAGAAAAGACTAAATGTAAGTGGCAACAACCGAAGATGACACGGTACACACACTCACACAACCCCCGTGTGTTCCACAAGCGCATATGTGTGGATAAAAGAACAATAGTGAGGGGTGCGGGCTTTCGGTGATAGCAATACAAAGCGTGCGATTGTGGGTGGAGTGAAGCGCAGATATGTAGGCACCACATGGGACCGCATGTCAACTCATATAGCCATCAATAAGTCATGTGGCAGGCGGTCAGGCGAGCACGCCAAGCAGTTGAGCGCCGAGCAGCGTTGAATACTTAAGCGTATGAATAAATGGATAGTTATTTTTGTAGTCGCATTCGTTTTAGCATTCGCTTATCCATTGATTAGGGTCATTTGACCGACAGCACAGGCACAAGCGTGCGAGGCACGGGTATCGGCTATAAGCTTAGTCTCAGCCAGTAACAGACGACGTAGTTACATGCAGCACTGAGGGCGATTCTGCTCCCGATATTTCTATTTATTTTCTAAGCTTTTTTGTATGGCATTTTATTGTTGTTGTTTGTATTGTTGCTATTGAAACGTGCTGAAGTTTCCGGGGCGGCATCCATACCCACACCCACACCCAAATATATATACTTGTAAGTATCTGTGTGGCACATAAATGTAGGCACTAATTACATACAGGCGTCGAAGTATGGGTTGAAGGGGAGGGGTTTGGTATGAGCACCGTCCAACGGATGCTTAGGTAAACTTTCCCAACGTAATCAGCAGAAATAGCAGCAACAGCAGTTCGATGAGTTTTATTAGTGAGTAATGGCGCATGATTTGGCAGTTGATACCCGTTCGTGGGGGCAGCAGGTTAAAGAGTTGTGGGCGTGATAGCTCACATGCTCCACGTATGCGGACGTGTACGTATTTAGGTTGTTAGCAGCAGCTTTATACGAAGGTAGTTTGATAAGCTGGTTACTTTTTGAAGTTTGTGAATTGTTTCCGGAAAAGCCTTGGTAACAAGATTCTTGGTACCGAGAATATACACAACAAAGGAGCTATTTCTCATTACAATATCCAATTTAAATGTTCTAAAATTCTTTGTAACGATTAAATCTTTACCAAGCCGGCGGTTCACAGTTTAATCAGCCCACAAAACTCATTCCTTTTTTGACGCAATATATTTCAAAGCCCTTGAAGCCCGACTTTAGGATAAGGATTACATTTTCGAAGTAGTAGTTTCAAACTATGGTTATCTCCCGGTTCGCCGGCAGAGCGGGTGCTCCCGATAGGCAAATATTTAACAAAAGCTTAGTCAGAAACTCTTAAAGGATCGCAGTTTTCAATTTTTGGATTTAGGATTAAAAAAATATTCAAAAGTCTAGCAATCAAAGATGCCTCTTAGGATTGCAGGTTGTTGCCTATGAACTTAACTAGCAATACTTTTAAACTTAGAACTCAAAACCACACGAATACCTGCATATACATATCAGCTATTCTGGTCGTTCCACGTGAGTTCGATCTACGTCAACTGAAGAATCTGAAATTCTTATTCGACCGAGGACAGTCAACTCGACAGCATTCCTCATATCACTTATTGAAAGTATGCTGTCACTACAACAACAATACCAGGAGTTCACCTATAAGCTTTGCACTTATCGCACAGCCCTCGTAAACGTTTTTGCGCGTCTGTCGCTGCTAATGAGCAACCTTAATGAATGCTATTTTTCATGTAAGTAACAAAAACACTAACGAAATTTGCAGAAATGACAGTCCAACTTTTTTTGCAATGAAATTAGGGAAGTCAGCGAGGTGTACAGGAAGGGATAGCGTGAAACACGCACACATATGCTGCATTTAGTGCAAATATTGCCAAATAATACTAATGAAATTGATAATAGTTTATTAATGACAAACGAACCTGTCGAAACTATGAAATTTTGGGCCACGAAAGGGTCTTCAGCAATACATATATGAATAATAGTGAGTAGTACCGGCAACGTATTTTATATATTTGATATTTAACGAGTGTTAAGAGTCATTACTCAATAATTTAATTCCTAAGTTAGTGATATTTCTTTCCTCAAATCATTCTAATTTCGAATTCTACTAATCGATATTCTATCAGCTGCTCAAAATATTTTGGGTTGATCCATAAGAGACACTGAGGTCCTCTGCTATTTGCCATCGCAACGATTTTCGGACACTTTTTCTTTTATTTTTTCGATGTTATCGTCATTAACAGAGGTGAATGGATTTTCGATGACTTCACGATCTTTACTAAATGCTTAGCGCCACGCCACTACTTGTGTCTTGTGGTGACACTTTCAACGAACCCGTAGCCACGACTCCATTGAAACACACAAAATTCCAAGCAAACTCGTTTTTTTTATGATAAAAATCGCATCTCATTGATATATGAAAATTAATCTGTACACCAACATAAAAAAGGAAAAAAACAATTATAACGATTCATTTAAGGCAGTTTTAATTGATCATACCGAATGAAATATGATCAGATGGCATAATGGCATACAACTTCTGCCAAATATTTCAAGAACTCTGCCGAGTGAACAGTACTTGGCTGAAATAACGGTTCGTTTCACAAGTTCATTTGCTCAAGGTCTCATGACAATGAACAGTGATGCAGCATTTCAACTGGAATTTCGGCTGCAGTGCGCTGAATGTCTTCGAATTCCTCGCGCATTACTTGTTGATTGGCGAAAATATTTCATTTAACATACCCCATAAGAATATAATCAAAAAATAGTTATCTCGAAAATAACGAGTCGCCAAACTTTGCACGCAATGTGCCCAAGTTTAGAATTGAAAAATTAAGCGAAGCACCGTCTTGCTAAGAGCGTCCAACGGGCGGCGCTCATCAGCATGTGTGATGCACTAATGTTCTCTTCAACCGTTCACTTAATGCCACATTGCACATTGCGCCCGTAGACAACAGCGGAAGTTATAAGGCTGTGAAAGTTGCTATCATCAGACTCCAAGAATCTGGGTTCTAAAGAAAACACGTATGTGAACACTAGGATATCCTCACATGCTTTGACTTCATACCAGATCACTTGGATCATGGAATCGCCAAACCGAACTCTTGCGGCTCCTTCACTGCCCTCTGTTTATTACAGGAACTCTCTATCAACTTCAGCTTCAGATTTTTTCGCTATTGCAGTGTCTTCCAGCCGAGGTGGTAGGAGAAGCTTCTCTGCTCCAGAGTGCAGCCTCCTTCAGAGAAGTAATCATTCACTCAATAACAGAGCGGCGATACTAACCTTAAACTCATTAACAGTGAGTTCAAGGTTGATCGAGGATTGCCTAACCTCGCTATCAATAACATCGGTATAGGTGCCAGGCCATAGCAGAATTGCAAACCTGATGAGCTGGCAAGGAAAGGCACCCTACAGCCGCTATTGGCAGTATGGGAATGGGTCGGTGCTCCCGTATCTTCTTGTGTTCTACTACCAGATAGTTGGGCTTCGCGGAAACTTGGACAGCGCTGAGGACACATCGGTACATCCACTGTCGCAAAAGCTTTTTGGCCCAAAATCGATGGAAAGAGATCTAGTGATCTTTTTACCCTCAGTAAGGCTAGCCTCTCCCTAGTTTTGGGGTTTTTAACAGGTCATTGCTCTATTGGCGTACATGCTAAGATTGGGAATCTTACCAGACGCCGTCTGCAGAAGCTGTATGGAAGAATATGAGGTGGAAACAACTCAATACTTCCTTCTTGATTGTCCCGCGTTTGGGAGGTCAAGACTTAAATACTTGGGAGCGCATACCATCAGACATTCCACCGAAATGGTGGGAGTGGAAATTAAATGCCTGTGCAAAATTTGTATTGGCGTTTTGCTAATTTATAAGTTCGAGTACAGGAGTTCTTCTTTTCTATCGCTTCACAAAGGACTACATATGTATAATAATCCACGTGTGATCTCTCTAGATCAGCCATCTAACCTAACCGTCTTTTTGGAAATACAGACCGTCCGCCTCAATCCTAATTTCGAAAGAAATAAGGCCCGATGTTGCCGCCATACCACAATCCATACCAAACGGTAAATTTTCGTGGATGCATTTGCGTTTCCTGAATAACACGAGGATGTGACTGTGTTATTGGAACAGGAGCGTACGCAAAGGGAATTTTAGGGGTTCAAAACAGGACTCGCATTGCATTTTTTGTTATTTTAATTTGAAAAATGTGGTGAAGTTCTGTCCGAAACATTCTTACATTAATTAATGTAATTGCATAATTAAAACATTTTGAATTTCAGATTCTGTTCGAGAATAATAAATGAGGAAGAGCCAAAAACATTCATTGAAACCCAAAACTTTTGTAACATAAAGTTCTATACAACTGCAACTATACCGGCATCAGCTGCTCCAAGTGAAAGATCGACTTTTCGACTCTGTGCAGGTTAAAAGATTACTTGCGAAGATAAATTGAACGGCCTTTCTCTTCTCAATATACATAGACATATTGATGTTTCGAGCAAAGAAATTTTTAACATCATGACTGCACAGCTCAGAAGACTAGATATCGTTTTATAATTAGTTTTTGAATTTATGAAAAATTGTGTGCAGTTAAAAAGTAAACACAATTTAATGACGTTCTCATGCCTTTTTTATCATTTTATCCCCCTGAAATTGAATTTGACGTACACCGCTGCCTAATAGCGACAATTTTGTTTGTGGCGAAACCATTAAGTAAGAAAAGTGGCTTATCTTTCGATAAAAAAAAAACAGTATAGCCACCTGATAATGTGAATTTGACTAATCTTGGGCAATTTCCTATCATTGAACTACCAAAATGAAGCAAGACATGATGAAAAGGCAAACCTTAGGAAGACGCTGACAAAATTTGACACAAATCTGTAAACAAACATGGCTACACGAGCTGTCAAAACCGTACCATCACTATTGGAAATTCCCAAAATCTGTGGAATGATTAGTGCCTGTGTCATAAGGTAACTGGTGATCCAAATAGAGGTACTTTTTTCAAATGCCTTTTTAGACAAATAGCGCATGATTCGTGTGAAGCTGTCATGTTTTTTTTTGTCTAGTATTGTTTGGCATTTAATCATAGAAAGACTTACGACTGAACAACGTTTACAAATCGTTCAACTTTCTGCCGAATAAACCACGTCCAGTACGCAGTGAAGAAAATATAAGAGGTATGTATGTAGCTGAGAGTGTATACGAACACCATGTAGAGTCAGATCGGCGCCGTTCGCAGCAACTTGAACTGACTTGGCGCATTTTACGTCGAGATCTTCAATTTTAAGCTTCCAAATACAGCATGTTCAAGAACTGCAGTCGCTCGACCTTCCCAAGCGACATCGCTTCGCTGTATGGACTCTTAAAAAGTTTCAGAACAACCGACGTTTTCGAGCCAAAATTTTGTTCAGCTATGAGGCACATTTCTGGCTCAATAAGTATGTAAATAGTAAGCATAATTGCCGCATTTGGGATGAAGAGCAACCTGAAGAGATTTAAGAACTGTCATTTCATCCAGAAAAAACAACGGTTTGGTGTGGTTTGTTGGCCAATGGAATCATCGGTCCATATTTCTATAAAAATGATGTCGGTGAGAACGTAACCTTCGATGGCGACCGTCATCGTGCCATGTTAACAGACTATTTGATGCCTGAAGATCATGATCTCGCGACATTTGGTTTCAAGAAGACGGCACCGCTTCATACACATTGCATCAATAAATGTATTTATTAGTTATTTACTTATTACATCAATAAATGTATTTATTGAGTGAACCCTTCGGTGAGCAGATAATTTTACGTTTTGGGCCAGTCAATTGGCTACCAAGATCGTGTGATATCACACTGTTAGATTATTTCCTCTGGGGATATATAAAGTATAAAGTCTATGCGGACAATCCCGTTTTGAATCAGGCCTTGGAGCAAAACATCATGGGAGTCAGTGGCCAGTTACCAGTCGAAATTTTCGAACGATTCATCGAAAATTGAACTTAACGGATGGACCATCTGAGACGTAGCAGCAGCCAACATTTGAAAAAGGTAATATTCAAAAAACAAATGCCAAATAATGTTCTTTCGAGTGATAGTAAACATTCCTCATTAGAATTGAAGTTTCTATGATTTTTCTTTAAAAAAAGAGGGACCCACGAGATGGTTCACCTTTTACAATACGACGAAAAACTTAGTCTAGGTATTTTATATATGGAAAAGCTTATTTACTTGGCATGTAAACTACTTTCACAAAATATTGACAATTGTGTGGCAATAATATTTTAGAAAGTCACCTGCTTAAGAACAGGATTATTTGAGCTGCTTGAAGCATTTAGCGATAATCTGGAGATCAAAGAAAACACTGTTTGTACAAACCATTCATAAATCTTTGTTAAGAATGAGAAAAACAAAAGTTGGAAGATATTGTCGTTAAAAATCATGGAAGTAAACATAGAGATAAAACAGAAGCTTGCAACGTCGTTTGAGATTAACTGATGTTGAAATTATATCCAGTAAAGTTATTTGGATTTTATACGAAATGTTGGGACATTTTTCCACTATCGGGATTTTATACAACATTAACCGGCTATTCGACTATTTTCTCTAAACTAAAAAACCGCTCCGTGGATCGTATGAAAGGTGAAGAAACTAGAAGATATCAGTCTCCAAACAACAGTTGTACCAATACTTCGGTTCGAATTTTATGACAAATGATTCGAGGATTATTATTAATCTTCTAAGGAATTTTTTTTTCTATGGTTTTCCAACTTCCTTCGGCACAGCAACGCGAATACGATTGTAAAACGACAATTATATTAAAAAAGATGTTAAGAATTGGACAAGCGATGCAATTGCATAAGCTTAGAAAAATTTTGGAATCAGAATAATTCAAAAAACCGACTCATCCACCAATTTGCAGAACACGTTTTCATGGCTTTTTTTGAGTTATGAACCAGCACCATAAAGAATTTCAAAAAACGGTGCTGGATATATGATACTCAAAATTGACAGTCAGTTACTCAACAAATGCATTGATAGTGGGTGTAGTTAGAAGTAGTCTACAATATACATACATATGTGTGCATGTATAGGTGTTATGCGCCGAAATAAATCAACTTAATTGAAATTGAATAGAAATATATACTTGTATGTATGTATATATACAAGCAGACATTCATAAAGAAAAAAACTATAGTCTACTTCATACATACATATGTACATACATACATATGTAGACATTTACAAACTAAATGAATTTTACTATTTTGACCTCTCAACCATAAAATATGCAATTACAATAATTCTTTTCGCTCCGCCTTAAATACGAAAATAAATGTGCACACAAACTACTGGACAACAATGCAGCGAACTAAAACAACAACACCAACAACAATAAAAGCTTTTTACACATTTTCGCATTGTCAAATGCTGAGTCGACACTTTAACGTTGCATACTTTATGGCTGCAGAACCAGTGACAAACACTTTACACGCTACACACACACACATTCACACACGCACACACTAACACACTAACACTCATACAGGGGCACACAATGACATTTGTAAACTTGTAGTATTTTATGAGGCTGCGAGGAGCAACGACAATCCAATAGTTGCAGCACTTGCAGAAGAGCAATTAGCAAAGTTTTTGTTTCGGCGGCGGCGACGGCCACGGCCCAAAACACAATAACACGCCACACCCAGCGATTTTGTGCCCACAAGTTCGTAACTCCAACCACGACTATGAGTGTAGCACACAAATGACCAACAGCAACAAAGTGTCGTACCCTTCCGCTAAACGGTGGGTTAGTACAAACAAATGTTACTGGTCAGGATCTTTAGTTGCATTTCAGCCGACTGGTGGTGCGGGTTGTGATGTGTGTACAATGTAGCGAAAAATGTTGTGAGTCCCGATAAATCGGGATCTCGATATTCTTGATATGATGCAAAAGAATTTATATACTATCTCTTATAAAAATAACGCATTTCGAGCGACTGAATTTCGATACCAAGCACAGTCCCGAACAATCGGGATCCCGAAATTTTTGAAATGTTACAAATATTATTGTATAACTCATATCAAAAGTATTAAACAGAACATTTCTTTTGATAGTCCCGAACAATCGGGATCCCGATGTTTTTAAAATGATGCAAAAGAATTTATATTATTTGTATTGTCTCTTAAGAAAATATCACATTTGAAGCGACTGTATTTTAAAACCAAACACAGTCTCGAATAATCGAGATCCCGAAATTTTTAAATGTTACAAATAATATTGTATAACCTAAATCAAAAATATTAAACACAAAATTGTTCTGATAGTCCCGAAAAATCGGGATCCCGAAATTGTTTTCAAGTTAACTTTTTATCTCTTTCAATAATTTTCCCTTTTTAACAGCTGTGTTTCGAAGCCACAATTAATTTTTTATATACCAACAAAACTAAATCTTTAAATCTTTAGTCGGAATGCCAATGTACTAGTCATCGGTTAAAGCAAGAAAGCAAATGAATAAACCAGAGAATCGCCCGAGCACTGTATCACAAACACTAATAGGATGTCTCCCACATCTCAACCTCAACGAAGACAGCAGGTAGCCAATAAAGAAGCCTAGCATACCGCATTCCAACAAATAACAGCTGCCATGTTTTGGAAGACTAATGCCGAGCCATCTTCTAGACAACCGTACCGAAATTTCATAGCGAACTACTAAACATATGTTCTACAGTAAACAGTCTCTGAATAAATGTAACCATCTTTTAGTAGATAGCCTTTAAGGAGTACCGAAATTCACGAACCTTTTGCTAAAGTCCAACAACATGAAAAAATACGATTGAGCTTAAGTTAGAAGATTTAAAGAAAACAAAAATTTTTTTTTTAATTAACACAAAATGCTAGCTGGCTTGGGCGCATGTCTATAATCTATACTACCAAATATCGTTGGATTAAACCTCAACAAAGGCAGAAGAAATTATTGTTATGAAAAACGGTGGACCTCGACAGTCGATGACAAAAGTACGATTATATCGAAAAGCTTTTAAAAAAATCATCAGACGTTCGGAAGCGACTTAAAACTTGCGAGACCCGCCTTTTGTCATTAAAAAGAGGATGACGTAGAACTATCCACTCTATTCAAATAACCGGGATCCCGAAGAAGTTCCCTTATATTTAATTTTCAGATGAACTCACATAAAATATAAATGAACACATACACAACCACACAACCATAACCATGTAGTCGCTGTGGCTCTACTTTCGTTCAAATGCCAATTATTCATGGTTGACGTAAGCAAATGACAAGCAACTGAGGGGATAAGAGTGTTAATTACTTTCAGCATGTCAGTTGCAGTAGATTTTCTTGTGCAGATTTCTTTCTTCTCCCTTTTTTCCCATTTCTTGTTGATGTTTTTGTAAATGCGCTGTGTGCCAAGTATTTCGCAACGCATTAAATGGCAAATGGCGTGAGAAGTGCGTCGCTGAAAGCGTGATGATTGATTAATTGAATGGAGCGAAACTTGCAGAGAAAAGCACATTCAAAATTTGAGTGCAACCTTACAATGATTTGATGAACCGTTATGTTTTCTTAAAATATTTTATTGATCTTCTACACGGGTATTAGCTAAAACTGACTGAAATTGGTGTTTGGTCAAAGCGGAATCGCTGGAAACTATTCGAATAATGAGCTTGAAAGACGAGTGGTCTCTTTAGTCAGGTATCTACTTGCAGTCTACAATGGGATAGTTAAGCCATACTTAAGCTCAGCGAGCATTGGACCAGCACATGAGCGATATTGCTATTGAAAGCAAAAATTTAGCCTGAACCCCATTGATGACGCCCTCCTTTATACGCTTTATGGTAAGGCTTATTTAGATACATGAATTTTTATATATTTATAGAATTTTCAACTCTATTTAGTTAAATTGAAGTTAAAGCAATTCAACTGCTTGGTAGCAATTGTAGATTTTCACACTCTAGGCAACCCAACGGACACGGAGTAGAAACTCGTGACACCACAAGAGAGTTATAGTTTGACTACACTTAATAAGACATTTTTTAAGTTTCGAGTTGATATTGATAATACCGAATTTCAACGAAAATTCAATTGGGTTGGAAACCGTAATAGGAGCCTTAAACTTCAACAGACAGATGTACACACAGAGCATTAGGGCCAAAATAATGATAGTTAGTGGCCTGACGCTTGTATCTCGCAAAGTCGAGAAGACAAATATAAACCTTAAATCTGAAGACAAACCTTCGCACAAATTAAAAGAACAAATTCTCAATGTAAGTGAATGAAGACAAACCTTCGCACAAATCAAAAGATCAAATTCTCAATGTAAGTGAATTTGATCTTTTGATTTGTGCAAATGTTTGTCTTCAGATTTAAGATAATAAAAAAGACATCGGTAAAGCAACAAAGTCGATTTGTCAAAAGTGTAAAGGGAAAGGTGGAAATTACAACATAATGTACCAAAAAGACACTCTACAGCGCATCGTCACATCACAGTCCTCAAGTACTCTAATCTAAGCAACAATCGGGAGTGAGTAACGATGAGCAATGACAATATTGTAAACGCACATTTGAAATACGAAATTATGCCGAATCGAACAAACTGGTATAAATCAAAAAAACTGGTATAAAATAATAAACTGGTAGAAATCATATAAATTGATATAAAACAATAAATTGGTATAAATAAAAATGGTATAAAAGAAAAAACTGGTATTAAATAAATAAACTATTATGAAACAGTAAACTAGTATAAATCAAATAAATAATAAATAAGAAATTTATCAAGCCAGCCGTTATAATAATTTAACGACAAACTGGTATAAATTAAAATAAACTTTTATGAATCAAATAAACTGGTATAATCAAAAGATCAAGCAGTTATTGTATATTAGTGACAGATTCTTTTAAATTGAACTCAACCCGCAAACTCTTCTATTGCTTGCACATATGATTGATTGGGCTCAGGGTTAAGAGCAGACAACGGACTTACGCCCCCTTGTCTTTTGTATAGAGAAAGTCAGACCCACTGCTTCAGTATCTCAAGAGGTTATTTTGGTTTTAATCTAACCTTTCGTTATAAACTAAACTACATCCTACTACTACATTATTTCCGGTAATACAAGTATGTAACCG
Organism: Bactrocera tryoni; assembly: GCF_016617805.1. Taxonomy (NCBI): domain Eukaryota; kingdom Metazoa; phylum Arthropoda; class Insecta; order Diptera; family Tephritidae; genus Bactrocera; species Bactrocera tryoni. The sequence goes on from NC_052502.1 coordinate 37,388,569, forward strand.
AAATTTTAACTATATACAAGGTGCGTTCCCAAGTAAACAGGACTTAAGAAAAAACAGAACAAATGGGTTTTTCGGCAAAATCAATATATTTTATTCAAAATAGTCTCCTGCTGCTTCAATACAGCTTTTTGCACGGTCCAAAAGCATGTCGAACGAGTGTTTTAGCTCGTTGGTCGGTGTAGCCGCCAGTATGCCGGTTCAAGCCTTTTGAATGGCCTCTACGTCTGCATAACGCTTTCCTTTCGTGGATAAATGCATTTTTCTGAAAAAGAGGAAGTCGCACGGTGCCATAACATTTTAATACGGGGAGTGGTTAATGGTTAAAACGTGATTTTTAATCAAATAATCGGTCACAAGCGTCGATCGAATGTTGGATTCTGAGCAATTTTTGGTCGTCAGTCAATTTTTGCGAAACGAACCGTGCACACACCTTTCATAAGCCCAAATGTTCGGTCAAAATGCGATAAATCGATGTTTTGGAGATTCCATTTCTATGAATTTCAATGATCATTTCGGCTGATTTTTGATGAATTCACGCACAGTTTCGATGGAATTTCCGGTGATCACGGATTTTGATTGGCCCACATGTTGATCGTCATTTATGTCCTCACGACCACTTTGAAAACGTTGAAACCACTCGTGCACTCTGCTACTGGATAGGCAATCATCGCCATAAACTTGTTTCATCAATTGAAACGTTTCAGTAAAAGTTTTACCAATTTTAAAACAAAATTTAATGCTGGCTCTTTGTTCGAAGCTCATTTTCGCACCGATAACACAAACATACTGACACTTAAAACGCAATAATTTCACTTCCAATCCATGAAATGTCATGAAATTCTCACTGGACAATCGACAAAGAGAGCAGATTCTAACGCACCAGTCGACATATAGATGGCGCCACTAAGGGGCGCTAGATTCGAAAAGTCCTGTTTACTTTGGAATGCACATTGTATGGTACATATATTATATCATATATTATAAAAATGTTACTTACCTGATGCTTTCATGGTTTCCATTTATGTATGTATATCAAGCACATGTAGGCCTTAGATATAAATTTTTATAATTGTAACAGCATTCGCTTCCAATTATGTTTTATTTTGAAGACTGCTTTTGATTGACTTGTTCCTTTTATTTCAGTATCATGCGATTCAAATATCCTCCAATGTCTTTAAAATTTTAAAAGCCAATCGAACACCCTGACATTTACGATGAAATCGCTTGTGCCTAATAGCTGCAATAAAGCGAAGAATTCTTACAGTCTACCAATATTACTGGGGTAAAATTGAGTAATGGTGATGCATGTATAGTAAATTTTCACGATTTTGATGGAATATCGGAATTTTAATCCAACTCATTTATACATTTAAACTAAGTAGTGGACTAAAGTATAACCTGAATACTTCTAAAACGTTGACATCTAAACAATTTCAGTGTTTAATCTATATCGGTACTAAATGCTGGAACCCAAAATTTCCCAAATTTTCGATGGTTTTCAAGCACAAAACGGCCGATACTGCTGCAATTTCATGTTCAATATGCCTACGAAGTTCATCAATCGTCGCTGGCTTGTTGGCATAGACCATAGACTTGACGTAGCCCCACAGCAACTAGTCAAAACAGCCAATTGACTGGGCCATTTCGTGAGATAACTCATTCACCAAACTTGGTTTTCAATAATAAATTATTGATATTTTGCTTATTGACGAAGCCATTCTGCCAGAAATTAACCTCATCGCTGAAGATGATCTTTCGATGAAAATCCGGATCATTTTGAAGTTGTTGCTTTTCGCAAAATTCGCTACAACGACGTCACAGAGATGCCCAACGCTTGGGAACGACGTGTAAGAGACTGATTTGGGTCTTCCTCAATTGATGCGCTAGCGGCAGTAGTATTCTCGACGCTACGATCACTTCTTTGTCCCACTGGCACGGGAACATTTTGTACTGTGGATACAAATTTTTCCACTAGACGCTCAATTGATTCGGTAGTAAATTCTAATAATTTCGACTCGTTGTTGGTTCTAAAAAGCGGAAAAATATGGCGTCGTTTTTGGCGTACTTCTGTACTAATAACATTTATATCCTGATCAGGGTATTATAAGTTTGACAGGAAGTTTGTAAATCCCTAAGGAAGCGCCGATGAGCCTATAAAACATATACATATACATATATATAACTGATCAGTTGATGAGATATCGATCTGAAATTTTTCACGCTTCCCTTTCTCGCCAAGAAGTTGTTCATTTGTCAGCAACGCCGTTATCAGACGATTATAGCATATAGCTACCTTACAAACTGAACGATCAAATACATTTCCATGCCCAGAAAACTTTTCACCCCCCGCATATACATTTTTTTGAACACCGACTAGGGATCAAGGGAATTTAAATATTTTTTTGGTACATTAGCTGTACGAGATATACGGCGACATTGACATAGTTCAGCGAATCAAGGGACAACTGCTGTGCTGACTAGGTCGTGTTGTCTGGATGGAAAAGAATACTCCAGCTTTGTAGGTTTTCGGTTTAGTACCCGCCGGGGGAATCAAAGGAAGAGGAAGACCTCCACTTCGTTGGAAGGAACAGGTAGAGAAGGACCTGGCTTCGCATGGAATCTTGAATTGGCGCCAAACAACAAAAGGGTAGAACGACTGGCGCGCTGTTGTAAACTCGGCTATAACCGCGTAAGCGGTGTCTAAGCCAGTAACGAAGAATAAAAAGGAATCTGTCATAAGCTGACACTGGCAGAACCAGTCGTTCTGTCCGCTTAATAAACATCATACAATTTTAGGACAATGTGCACGGTTAATGGAGTTGTCACCTTAATTAAGGGACCTTTTAATAGAGTTTGCACTGCATTTTTTAATTAATTATGTTAAACCTTTGGCATACGAGTGTTTTTTGAGAAAATTGCCTTAATAATTTTCAAAAATATATATATTTTGTTAGTAAGGCAAAATAGGCTTAGAAAAGGCGGATAGTTTGGCAAATGTTTAAGGCAATAAATTGTCTCGGGCCGATTCTGTGGAACTAGTCATTGACAATCTAAGAATTCTTGAAAACAAAAAACCCAAAACAAAAGGAATCTATTAAAGTTTCACTCTCATAAGGCCTATTTTTTCAGACAATTTTGTAAAGCATACCTTCCATTTAACGGTACTTTCCGAAATTTATAAAAAAAAAAAATACCTACATATGTATAAATGTCATAGCTAGCAGACAGCTTAGAAGGTTACAATGTTATAGAGGAGACCCTAATTTCTGTCCTTCTAGGACCCTCGCAAAAACTACACTACCTCACACAAATTTCGAAATACTTTTGTATTCGTGAAGTAAATGTAGATAGGAAACAAAAGGAACTATTTCTGGTTTCCTATTCCAACACTGAGTAATAAAACAAACATGTTTTTGTTGTAATTGTAGATCAAGTTCTATATCGACGAAGCAGTTACATGTATTGTATAGCTTTTTTATTTTTAATATTTCACGGCCAACTTAATATTAGGTCACCAAATAGTTTTCTATAGATGTTGTTGTAAGTCTCTGACCATAGAGACTACATGCTACAGGCATACTGACAAATTAAATTAGAAATTTATAGTGAAATTATAATTGAAAACGAAAAAAATATATGTTTATATATTAAAATTTTATATTTATGTAATCTAGAAATAAAAATTCAGCCCGCAAAGATAACGTGCGCACACAAAAAATATATACCGTACACCTTTCCACGAAACACCCGCACACCACCCCCGCCATATACATATGTATGTCGGCCAACTACTCCCTTCACGTACACATGCACACACACAAAAGCCCCGCACGCCATAAACGCAGCTGGAAAGTGGCGCATGGCAGCAAGGTGAAACGGTTATTTATTGAGCGCACGCACGCTCAAAACAGCGACTGAATTCTAATTTTCAAAACAACCCCCTCCAGCATCCCAACAAACAATCCGTCCAACGTCTAAGCCAGCTATACCGAAAATGTTTTGATCGTATTTTCTTGTTGTTGTTGTTATAATACAGGAGACTAGGTGCAGCTATAGCGTTGTTGGCGCCCATGCTTCCTACTTCCTTATATGGACAAATTTTCCAGCTAATAGCTGCTCACGCAGGTTACCCCTTAGACGTTGCTCGCTGATATTAATGATGATTGTTGTATAAATATATATGCTTATATATATTAAGTATCGTAGGTTGGTATGTAACGGTTGATCATAATGCTGTATCTTCCACCTAGTCGTCTTGGTCGTCCTGCCGCGCTCCATCTTTCCACTGCTTCTCTATACTCCGCTAACTGTTCCTGTCCACTGCATTGACTGTTGCCGTTGCTGTTGCTGTTGCTGCTGCTGCTGCTACTGCTGAATTGAGTTAAGTTAAGGCTTCCCCATATACGAAGCCGTTTCGTTAAGCATTTAAACCCAAGGAGTCCAGCCTTCGTAGAGCACAGCTAGATTATCGGGATTCATTGCCTCGCGTAAGATGTAGTCAACTTGCTCGGCAATGGTACAGCGTCGATTTGAGTCTGGATCGCGACCTTCCAGCTTCATGCGTACACGCTTCCAAACGGACACGGCGTAAGCGTTGCGTTTCTGCTCGCCCGGATTGTTGGCAGTGCCAGCTGAAAGTACAGCCATAAAATATTAAAGTATTCAACTTAAGTCTATAAACAGCACCTACCTTTCTTATCAGCAGCACCGTCATCCACCGCTGACGTGGCTGTGGCTTCGTCTTTGTTTCCCGTGGATTTTTGTGAACCCTCCAAAGCCGCCGCATAGCTGCCTTTGTTGCGCAAAGGCGAATCCGAGATCCTACAACTCGACGACGCACCTTCCCTTTCTTCGCTGCTGAAACGTTGCGCCAACTCCAGTAATCCAGTGTAGTTTTGCTCGTGGCTCGCAAGCAACTCCTGTACTTTGGTCTTCAAGTCCGTGGGCGTGGTGTCGGTGGTGTTACGCGCAATTAATTGCATCTGCAGCTCCGATAATTTATTGTGGAATAAGCGTAGCGCGTGTTGTAGATCTCGCGCATGCGCAACAGAGCCAATTCGATCAACAGCTGATGTGGCGCGTGCATTCCGATCATTCTTAGTGATCGCTTTAAAGATGTGACGCATTTCGCTGCGTATTTGTGGGTCGATCAAGGGCTGTATTGAAGAAATTCATGTTAAATATGTACGGAGGTATTCGGGTCTCACGTTGTACGTTGTGAAAAACTTGTATGACTGAGGAATATCCATTCAGTTCAGGTAGGTATAGGTTATATAAAAGGGTCTAAAAGGAGCGGCGACTCAATAAACTGGTTATATTTGTGATAACCACGGTTGTGACTCACATAACCTCAATAAAAAAAATTTCTGCTAAATTACCTAACTTATAAATATTACCTTTTTATGGAAGGATGTCTGCTCTCGTCTGAAAAATTTCTGGTAAATTACCTAACTTTTAAATAGTACCGTTATATGGAAGGCTGCCTGTTATTTTTATTGATAATTACCAATATCAGTCGGCCATTCTTCAAATGTTTTGAAAATGTTGTCATTGATTTTTTCTAACGTTCTACTATGCCCTGCCTAGGAAGGTCCAAGAAATTAACCGTTTCAACAAGAATATATCAATTTGACGAAGCAATGACAGTGTGCAAGGCCGAGTTCTTCAAGAAACAAGATAAAACATTAACTTTGGCTGCACTGTGGCCATAATGCCCTACAGAAGTAAAAACGGTTTTCATACAAGGAACTTGATTTCGATCAGTCTGTTCGTCTAGCACCTCTTTGCTTTCGTTGTCCGATCTGATCATTATGTTCGGAGGCAGTAGCTCTGCATTTGACAATAATCTGTGATAAACTTCGTGAGAAATTCGGCTCAAGGAAAAACGATTTCCCACAAAAATGATGAAATTTAGAAAAATTGTGCCGAATTAACAGTCCTTGGTCGGATAAAAATCCGGGTCCATTCAGGTTTCTTAGACCCGACGGGGACGGTGATTTTGATCCGTCAGTGATATTCTATACCGGTCCGATATCGGCGTTTCCGGCAAATGAGTAGCTTCTTGGGAGAAAAAAGGACATGTACAAAATTTCAGATCCATATCTCAAAAACAGAGGAACTCTTTCCTTTTCTTCTGGGTGTTACAAACTTCGTGGCAAACTTAATATACGCTGTGCAAGGTATAAAAAGTGGATCTCATTGGACAACTCAACCGTTTGCCAAATGGTGAGTGAATGTTGGAGACTAGGAACGGCTTAATAACTTTGTATCAAATAATAACGTTTTCCTAATGTGGATACTTAATCAATTTTCGCCTCAGCCGTAACAGCGATACTTAAAATAAGTCAAGCTACTCACCAGCATCTGTTGTCCCTGCTCGAAAAGTCCCTCTTTCAGAGCATCTTGCTCATGCTCCAATGTGGCCAGTTTGCGCTGTGAAGCGAACGTCATTTCATCCAGCAAACCGGCAATATTCTCTATCCAACACTGATCCACTTTACCCTCCGGATCCAAGAGCTGCACAATCGATTGCTCAATCGGCGTAATACTTGCGTTACTCTGCTGCACTGAGGCCACAGCGTCCTGCCACTGTTGCAGCACAGCGATAAAAGCATTATCAGCCTGTATGCGATTATCCTTGCTCTGCAGCAATTCGAATTGCAACAAAGCATTGGCATAATCGTATATCTGTGTAGCCGATTGCAACAAGCTGTTGTAGCGCAGCAGCTGTGCCTTTACACATTCCATAAAGTCGGCTTGCACTGACAGCAAACTGCCATTCGATTGCAATGCCCAGTTCAGCTGCTGCGTCACGGCAGCCGTATACTTATCCACATCTTCGTGTATCTTAATCATTGTGTGCTTCCAAGCGCTCAATGACTGACTGCAAGCTTGCACTGATTTCAGCAGTTTTTCCTTCGGAAAACCATACATCAACTGTGTATCTGACTGCTGCAGCGCCGCTTCATTCAACCAAAAGTGTGCGCTGCCAACGAGCGCGCAATGTTCGGCCCATTTGGTATGCAGGAGCACTTGCATTTGATAGTTCTTGCCGCTGAAACCTTGCTGTAAGGCATGCAACAGATTCTGGCATAAACCCTCGGCATTCAACAGTGTAGCAGCCTCCAAGCAACGCAAATTCGGGTATTGAGCGGCGAGCGTGGTCAATCGGCCGTGTAGCATGTGCGCGAAAAGCGATGGCAGGCCGGCGAGTATTGTGTGCTGCATAGTGTTCATGTACTCGTTAATGGATGCTGCAAAGCGACGCACATCGTATATTTGTTGTGTGTTGTTGTGCAGCAATGCTTTGACATTATCGCGTGCCGAACGGAAAATATTGGCGATTACTTCATATTTCAAGGTGCTATCGATCGTTGCTGTGGCGTTGGTAAATAAGCGCGACTCCTGTGTATATAAGAAATGTAAATACATTATAAATATTACAACAACAAATTATTCGAAAATTGGCATTACCACAAATTGCTTGAAATTGGATTCGCCCATTCGCTCCAAAATGATTTCCACAGTGGGTCTCAATAGCTTAACGCGTGTTTCGAAATCATCGAAGAGCGCGTAAATCTCATTGAAAAGCAGCGTCACCTCGGCGCTGCCGTTATGCATGCGTTGCGGTGAATCGGCAGGGTTCGGCGCATGTGTACAAATTTCTGCCAAAGCTGCTTGCGCTTCATCGTCGTTGTCCTGCATGTATAAGCGCACGATACGTTCGGGCAACGTTTGTTCAAAAGCTGTTTTCAAATTATGCAACGATTGCAGCGTTTCGGCGAGTGTGAGTAAATTATCGTAATAATGTTGATCGGCATCTGGGAAGGCTACTTGGCACAATTGTTGCAGCATTTCCAGGAAATTCAACTGCTGATTGAGCAGATAGTAATCTTGTGTATCCAAAGCACACTCTTCGAAGATCAGAAACGAGTCGGTGGCTTTCGACAGCGTTTCAAGCATGCAGGATTGCAGCGCTTGTGTGTGTGTGTCTGGATCTAAGGCGATGAAAGTGTGTATTGTGGCCACAGCGCCATCAAACAAAATCGACTGCAAATATATTTGAAAAAATAAAAATTAATTAATTGAAGAAGAAAAAAAGGCTCATGATAATAAAGCTGAAAGCCACTGAAAGTATGTATTTTTTGTTGTTGTGAACGAAATGTCTCAAATAATTCGATTTAATATTATTGAGTTAACAGCTTCTGACAGAACATATATCTGATTTAATTGATTTACATTGAAAGGTTTGACAACTTTTTTTTCCATTTTCTTATTTTTTTTATTTTTTTTTTTTTTTCTGAACCATCAACATCTCAAGAATATTGTGTTAAAGTTTTAGGTCATTCGGAGAAAAACTAACGAAGTTACAATAACAAATAGGACGATTTTTTCGTCCAAAATCGTCATTTTGGCTTAAAAATGGTACCAAAAATTGAAAAATTAAAAAAAAAACTCGACGTCAATTGAAAGATAGACTACTAAACTAAAGAAAGCATTTTAACTTTTTGGTTTCAGATGATCCAGTGATGCTGTAGGCTGGTCACGCACAACAACTTTTTTTCGAAGTGCCTGCAGAGATCGACGATAAATCCGTTATTCCTCGCTATTTTTCGATAAAACTTTTTTTAAGTATCCTTCAAATGTTGTACTTTCATATAATAATAAGTAAAATAAACCTACAGCAATAATTTTTTCTAAAAAAATTCACGAAAAGAGGTATTTTTTCGACGAAACAAACCGTACCCCCCCTTAACACATACCGACCCAACTCCGGATTATAACGGGATGCCTCTTGATGTCTCCTATCGAACATCTGCATAGTGAGGTCCGCATGCACAGAGTTAAGGAGCATAATGAACTCCTCTCCAAGCAGTTTCTGCTGAGGTCCCTGATGTCATCTGCTTGAAGCGGAACCGCCTCCTAGTAGCATCAAGAGATCCTTCCTCAACTACGTCGACGACATAAGATAATACGCCGACCAGACTTCGGACGCAATTAATTTTAGATATGCACCGACTGCTATTCACCATTGGAACCATAAACACCTTCACCGACTCCCTCTCAGTGAATGGCGTACTCGGAGTCCATCCACCCATTGAAGACGAATAGCTCTAGTTGCCGCGAGAATCGAGAGTGACCCTTGCGCAGCTTCGTTCTGAATAATGTGTCAGGTTAGACTCCTTCTTATACAGAATCGACCCCTACATATCAAACATATGACCAGCATGCATTCAGTCTCCGCATAACTCTAACCACCTCTTTGCATGACCAAATAACCCTACACATCTAACACCCCTCTCCTTATGGTCCGAAACAGCACGTTTCCTGATCCTTCCTTTGGATAGCTTCAATGACAACTGATTTCAACCGTACCACCCTAACGGGGAGTAGATAACCATTACAACAACAACAACCCCGGAGTAAGTCATGAAAACCGTTCAACTTTTAATTTTTCGTTCGCCTTTTTTAATTTTCAAAATTTAAGCTGAGATTCGTAATCAGCGGCCTCAAAAACCCACAAGTAACAGGTTTCAATGTTTAAAAAAGTTTAGAAAGTTGAGTTTGGAACTCAAAATCCACCAGGTTGGAAAATAACCATAACGAGATGATCGTCAAAAACTGAGGTAGTCCCTCGCGAATATGTTTCGCAAAAACCCTTGACTAAATGTCGAACAAAGACAAAATTCGCGCTATGTAAGACTTAAAGTACGCTTACGCAATATATAAATAACTCAGGGATGTAAGCAAAACTCTTAATAATAACAATTTCATATACTCAACACTCACCACTTGATTTGACTGGTCATTCAAATCACTAATGGCGGTAGCCAATTCCATATTCGCTTCAATCCACACTTTCTCCAAACCAGCTGCATACTGCACGGCCTCGGACTTCGCGCCATCCATTTCGACCGGCTCGCTCTCTTGCCACTGCTCAGTTTGCTGCTGCAACTCGCTTACGCTCAGCTCTCCGCTCATCAACTCACGGTAGGCTTTCTCGTATTTGAGCAAATGGTTTTCCAGCAGACGTGAGCGTGGATAAAATTGCATCACGCCAATATATTGTTGCAACAGATCAATGCATTCCAGTGCGCAACGGCACTGCTGATAGAGTGTATTATCCATTTCCTTGCGTGTGAAATCACACTGTGCATACAGTTGCTCCTGGCCGCTCTGTTCGAGCAGGGTGTGCAGCAGTTCGAATTCATTTGTTGCTACATTTTGTTGCAGATCGCACAGTTGCAATTGCAGTGTTGACAATTCGCGTGTGGCAGAGGTGGGTAGCAATTGTTCGAAATATATAGTCAGTATAGCATGGGTGTCCGTCTGATATTTTTGCACATTCTCCTTCATCACATTGAGCGCACTTTCGTCACGCTTACAGCTGTTGTAACGATCGGTGATCGTGTTTAGCGCGTGACTGCCCATCGCTGTGCCGAGTGCTTGCAATTCGCGTATCATTGCCGATTGTTTGGTAATGCGATCGCGTTCTTGCTCTTCCCGACGTATCTCGGCTTGCAGTTCGATTAAGTGATCGAGCGCACCCTCGATCTCTGACAAACGCGTCTGCAGATCGTCTCTGTAGAAGGGGAGAGCGTGTTAAATAAAATGAAGTTTCAGAAATTATCTTTCAGATTGTCTTCCACTCACCTGTATTGTGTCCAAAATGGTTTGAGTTCGTGCAGCCGCACTTCGAGCGACTGCCGTGTGTATTCCCAAGTCGGTTTGCGCTGTGTTGCTTCGTCTGTGGGTCCATTGGGTTTCGTGTTGCCCTCCTTTTGTACGCCGGCCGCCACCGCGTCCAATGCATTCAGACTCAAAGCGGCTGCGTGCGCTGAGGTAGCGCGTGCTACAGTCGTGGTGCCATCGTCACTTACCGTCCAATCAACTAGGGGATCATAAACGAATGCCTCCAGCAGTGTGAGTAATGTTTCACGCTCTTTACGCAATATCTTCAACACATGTTCACAGCCCAGGCGATATGTGCCCTAGAAAAATGTATGCAAATAGAAAATTATTATTGATTTATTTAATTATTATTTTAGGGAAATAAGGTAATTAATAGCGCGTTTGTAATGTAACAACAAAATATACGGTATTGTTGTCATTTATAGTTCAGAATACTTGGAAGCATGTTTTTTATCATATGATAGGCACACGTACCTCTTGGGCTAACCCCCTGCGATGATTGATTAAGCATCAGATAAAAATAAATTGAATAATGCAAATCATTCATTACAACAACTAATCTCTCCAAATTGCTATATTATGATACGTGTTTTATTAGCACTTGTTATTATTGTTTTGGCAATAAGATAAGATACAGGAGAGTTCCCTTTCCCTCAGTTGGCCAGAGCAAAGATTGAGATATCTAACTAAAACTTTTACTTTTTGCTAAGAAATCTTTGTTTGGAGTTTTAATTAACGAATATATATATACAAGGTCTGTCGCAAAAGAAACAGGACTGTTAAAAAAAAAACAACAAAAAATTAATATTTTTCAAAAGTTATATTTTTTTATTGAAAGTAGTAGTGCAGCCTTTAGCCCGGTCAATTAGCATTTCAAATGAGTGTTTAAGGTCATTTTTCGGAATGCTCTTGAGAATATCGGTCGTCGCCTTTTGGATAGCTGAAATGTCCTGAAACCAGTGTCCTTTCATGGGCAAATGAAGTTTTCCAAATAGGTAAAAATCACAGGGTGCCAGATCAGGTGAGTAGGGTGAGTGATTAATGGTTAATATGGAGTTTTTTGTCAAAAAATCAGTGACAAGTGTCGACCGATGACGCATTATCGTGCAACAGGCGCCCGGACCCTGCCGCACGGCACGACAAAACAAAATTTAATATTTGCTCTTTGCATTTTACGACCGATAACTTAAAGCTGCTGTCACTTTTTGATCGATAACATCGATTGTAGTTATCCAATTGTCTTAAATTTTTTAGGAAATGTCAACAAGAGATCATACTTTTTATTTCATAACACCAAGGTAAAGCACAGTATTAATCGTTTGGCCAGGTGGGACGAACTCTCGGTGTACAACACCCTCGGAATCTTAAAAACAAATCAGCATTGTCTTTATTTTTGACTTCTGAAGACAACCGACTTCTGATCGTCACAGAGGTCCTCACGACATTCTTGGAATCGCTTAAACCACTAATGCACATTACTACGGTTCGGATTAAACATCAAAAAGGTTCACTCTAAGCACATTTTTGACCGAAAACCAACTGTAATCAACCTGAGCGTAATATTTTTTTTTAGGGTCGATATGTGACACTGCACACTATGAACTCGCTCCAAAGCGTGGACATGCAACAGTCGGCTGGCAGGATTATGACATCTGTATTTTTGGATTTTGCATGGACTAATTTATTTCGACTACTTTGAAAAAGATAGGGCCATAAACAGTGTCTTACATAGCGTTATTGGACAATTGAAAGACGAAATCGTTGAAAAATGGCCGCATCCGAAGAAAAAAGTGCTGTTTCACCAAGACAATGCACCGCGTCACAAGTCAGTTTAAACGATGGCAAAAGTCCATTACTTTTGCTTTGCATCCGCATCCACAGTATTCTTAAGATGTAGACCCGAGCGACTATTTCCTATTATCAGATCTCAAAAGAACGCTCGCTGGGAAGCAGTTTTCGTCGAATGAAGAGGTGATCGCCGAAACTGCGGCCTATTTTGACGCAAATGACATATCGTATTACAAATAGGGTAATGCAGCAGAAAATTTCTTTCGGCCTCAGGCAAAAGATTTTAGATATAATATTCGACAACCTGTGCTCCTTCACTACTCATAAGACCACAAATATCGCCAAAGTAAAGAAACACAGTCGAAGAAACTTTAGACGTGTCAAAATAATGCACTCTGAATGATTACAGGTCGAATGTTGATGTCTCCTGTTGAATATTTAAACAGCGAGGCACCAGCCCTGCAGTCGTCTGCTTGAAGCAGAGATTCTTAGGAATATCAAGAAGTCTCTTCTCAATTACGTCGAGGACACCAAACTGTACGTAACTTCGGACGCGACAAACTTTAGACACGCAATGTCCACCATTCACTGTGGAATCATCAACACCTTCACCTTCTTCCTCTGAGCAAATGATGTATATGAAGTCAAACCATTGCTGACAAAGAGCTCGAATTGCACCGAGAGTCACCCCTCCCCGTATGGTCCGCACCGTCGAACAGCACGTAGTGGAGAGTGTACACGAATACCGCGGAGAGTCGATTCGGCGCCGTTCACAGCAAGTCAAACTGACATATGGAACGACTGGGCACATTTTACGTCGATATCTCAAATTGAAAGCGTACAAAATACAGTTCCCAAGCGACATCACTTCGTTCCGGCCGGGCTCTTGAGAAGCGCCAAGAAGACCCGACGTTTTAGAGTCAACATTTTTCTTCAGCGATGAGGACTATTTCTGGCTCAATGGATGTGTAAGCAAGCAAAAATGTCGCATTTGGAACAAAGAGCAACCTAAAGGTGTGGTTTGTGGCCTGGTGGAATCATCGGTCTTCAAAAATTATGCCAATGATAACATAACCGTTAATGGCGTCCGTCTTCGCGCCATGATAACCGATGCATGAATTTGAAGCTCGTGATCTCGGCAACATTTGGTTTCAACAAGACAGCACCATTTCCCACACATCGCATCAATCAATGGATTTGAGATTACACTTCGGTAAGCTGATAATTACACGTTTTGGGTCGGTCGATTGGCCACCAAGATCGTGTGATATCACACCGTTAGACCTTTTCCTGTGAAGACCTCTAAAGTCTAAGGTCTATGCGGATAATTCTGCTTCGATTCAGGACTTGAAGCAAAACATCACACATGTCATTCGCCAGTTACCAGTCGAAATGCTCAAACGAGTCATCGAATATTGGACTCAACGGATGGACCATCTGAGACAAACATTCGAAAGAAATAATCTTTAAAAAATAAATGCCAAAGAATGTTCTTCAAATGATAATAAACATTATCCATTTGATTTGAAATATCTGTGTTTTTTCTTTAAAAAAGTAGAGAGCCTCGAAATGGATCACCCTTATATTATTTATACATATGCTTGAAAGTATCGAAATTTTACTTAGTTGAAGTTCTGGAAAGAGTATTCCGCGCTTTATATGTAAAGATTCTCCACTTCCTTTCTGTAATTAAATCGTGGAAAAGGCTTTAACAATTATTTAATGTAGAAAAACAACACTTTCACTTTCATCGAATATACCGAAATTCATTTATCACCGACTGAGCGGGGTACGTAATCGCGAGTATGATGGAGTGGTTGTTTGTGAAAGAGGTGAGATAGACCGGAATATTAGCGGCGTGGGAAAATCAGCAATGCGATTAGGGATTTCGCAACCAACACAGAGCGCAGTCTTCTAACAGTTGCCGAGCAGTTAACACGGAAAATTTTTTAGAGGTGCGGCAGACTATTGTAGGGTCTCTCATACCATTTCTGTTTTTTGTGGTTTTGTTTTTGTGAAAAAAAAAACGCATTTGTGAATGTCAGCGACAACATTTCTAACGCTATTCAAATATTATCACATGCTTGAAACGGTTGATCAGCAAAAATGTGATGTGCGCGAATTAACTTATTTACAACAACAACAGCAAGCAAACACGACAATGGCAAACAGCGAAATGGAATTGCAAATAAGTGCAAATATACCGTTAACATTGTTAGATACCACAACAACAACAAGCACGGCGTTAGCAGTAACAACAACTGCAGAAACAGTGAGCTCCACAGCAGCAACACTGTCTTCTGTAACGCCTGGCCACATCATCATCGACAGCATCGCAGCCTCGACCAAATTCTGGGTCACCTGCAATGTACTGATAATGGTGGGCATACTAGCTGGCAACGCGCTCACCATACTGGCCATAACCACCTGTCGCCGCTTGCGCCGCCTAATCTCCAATATGTTCATTCTATCGCTAGCGGTATCGGATTTTACTGTCGGCGTGGCGCTGCCCTTCCACATCGCCTTCTACATCGGCCTTAATTTCGGCCAATCGGAAAATCTCTGTCGGCTGCGATTTTTTCTCCTCATTTTCTCCTGTTGCGTTTCGATCTTGACTTTGATCACGATCGCTGTGGATCGGTATATAGCAATCGTGTATGCGTTGCACTATCGGCGGTAAGTTTACGATGAGATTCCGACGAGAGCCGTTTATATATAGTTTGCACAAAACCTGACACGACTTTTTCACACAAAATTTTTCACAGTTTTATGACGCGTCGCGTCTCATTACTCATAATCGGCTTGAATTGGACCGTTGGCGCCACGGTGGCCACTGTGCCGATATTTTGCAACCGATTTAAAACAGCGACCGAATGCGAATTCAATCAGGTTCTGCCCACTTGGTATATGGCGGGCATCATAACGCCCGCCTTTGTCATCATTTGGTCGCTGATGCTCTTGATTTATTGGCGTATAATGCGTGAGGCCGCCAAGCAGTGTGAACAGTCGCGTTGCAAGCGTGAAGTGCAGAGTTGGGGCAGCAAAAAGCAGTCGCGGCGTATGCCAGATTGGAAATCGATGCAGGTGAGCGTATAGTATGTAGAAATTGTTGAGCGCATATTGTCATTAGAATTGTTTTCGGCGATAAGCAAACCAAAGTGTGGCATAAGGTACACGATATAATCATGTTTGCGTATGCACACCTATAGACAGTGAAATAGGTACACGTGCTTAAAAAATGATATTCAGTATACGAAGAGGATGTACCACTCCTAAGACAAGCAGGTGTATGTATCGTACCAAAAATGGTCACAGTACTAAGAAAGACAACAAGACATAAGACAAGCACATTCGGTTTATAGCCCAAAACGACCCGGATTTATGCGTTTCCAATGTCCAAAACTTGAGCTACTTGGAAAAACAAATATTTCCCAAACTATTTTCAATTCTTCAAAAACTCTTTGGACCTTTATGCTTAAGCCAAAGCTAAAGAACAATATTCCTATCAGCACCGCCTGTAGATTGTCCAAAAACCTTAATATTTAATATGGTGTGGTCTTTAAGAACTTTCCACTTCCTACTAACTAGACTAACTAGATGTTCCGCCATTGAAGGGCAAAAAAAATCAGCAGTTTTTTTCAGCTACTGCTGTATTCACCTTGACAAAATCTTGTAGAACTAGCACTTGGCGTCCATTGGAGCCAGTTTCTAGGTCCAAGAGAAGTAGTCATCATTTAGGATGCCAGCGCTTGGTAGACTCTGCGGCCTCACTATCGATACCTCCTCTAGTGCATCATACCGTGGAGACTCCAGATGCCTAACCATAACCTCTACTTGTATTATGTTCTAGAAGCCTGTAACCTCATTTAGCATTTGGTTTTAAGAAATATACGGTATAGTAAAAAGAACACCATTATTTGATCATATTGAAGGTTTTAATAAGTCTAGATAGATTGATCAAACAGGCACCATTTGTGCGATAACTTGTTACAACCTTAAAGGTAATTTCATAATGTCACTCGAACGGAAATCCTCGTCCCTATTGGCAAAAAAAAACTGAAGCATTCGATTTCACAAGCTTCTTTTAAGACGAAGTTTTACTAATAAAACCATTCACTATTGAGAGAACAGGTAGTAATCACTTGGTGCCAAGTCGGGACTAATATGCAGAATAGCCGCTTAAGCCAAAGTTAAAGAACAAGCTCCTAAAGCTTCTGCTGAGACACTATCGATGTATGTGGCCTGGAGTTGTCCTGATGAAACACTATACCTCTTCTATTGGCCGCTGGGCGATTGCTTCCTTCAGACGGCGCATCTGTTGACAGTACGTGTTCGAATTAAAAGTTTGTAGGTATGGGAGCAAGCTCATAACAATTGATTTCCTGCCAATGTTGTTGTTGTTGTAACGGGTACCAAATCCCGTTAGGATGGTTAGGATTAGATAAGTTGTCGGCGATATCAGCCAGCGGTAGGGCCAGGAAACGTGCTGTTTCGACGGGGTCGGGCCCGTGGGAGAAGGGTGTCAGAGGAGAAGGGCGTCAGAGGAGTAGGGTTAGCAGGGCATGCAAAGAGATTGCTCGTGTCATCCCTGCTAATCTCACCAACCGGTTAGTTTTCTTTGGACGTCGTCGTAAGTAACTCACTTTTCATCAGCAGCTTTAACCGCAGCAAAAACGGATCGATGTTGTTGCCATTCAGCAGTGGTTCGCAGATTGAACTTCGATCCATTAGGTTTTTTTTGAGTTTCTCTTGGCTAGCGTTCATCTTTGAAGCGCGCTCAGACATTACTGAGCCAAGCAATCACAAAACAAACTAAAACTTTTTTCAGGACAAAAACCTATATTTGCAATGTCATAAAGCGTAACGCAATTGCACTTTTAAAACGAAAAATACAGATTACAAAAGCCATCTATTGGAAAAGAAATGGAATATTTTCCATGTTTAAACTACTTTGTCAATCTGAAAGAGATCCATAGCTTTTGTCAAGTCTAGTATAAGTACCAAGGCATAACTCCATGGCGCTCGGTAGAAGGGTTAAAATACACAAATCAAGAAATCCGAGTAGAAAGCACATGGCCTCTTTTGCGGTAAGCATAAGCTTCGATGTTTTTAGCATACTGAGACTGAACTTTGAAGAAGGGTAAGCATAATAAAATACAGGTCGGTCAGAATATGATATTACACGCCTTGAAACTAGCTAATCTAATACAAAGGACTACTTTTTTGGACCCATCATAAAGAAACATGACTTTGGAGACATATAATCTATTCAAAAACGCTACTAAAAACAACACCGTCTATTTGAAGTTAAAAAAATGAAGTGTTTTTCGACTAAATTCTGATATTTAGAAAACCACATGAAAATTGTGCACTGCTATAGCGCATGAATAGCTAAATATATCCTCACTTTCAACATTGTTTACGAAATTAATATCAAAACAAACAAAATAATGCGTGTAAATTATATTAAAAAAATCACTGATTGTCATGCAGATGTAAGAGTGAACTTATTTCAGTGTCAATAGGCGTACAACATTGCATTAACATTGCTTGTGCGCCTGTAAATAGGCAACATGCGCTTATCGCACTCATAAAACAAGCTGAAATGGCGCTTTTTTATCAATGGCCTCTATAAATACTCGTAAAAATACTTCGGTCGACGATGTCAACAACATTATGCAGCATAAAACAAATCGCTGTCCAATAAATATATACATAAACATCAAGCTGTCATAAAAAGTAACGCCACACACAAAACATCATTATAATGACAATGTACAAGCAGCTATTTAGACAAGTATTAAGCGGTTGTCGTACGCCTCACCCCTTTGCCTTTGCCTTCTTCATATAGTTATGGGCAAAAAATAGTAAGACTTTGTTCATAATTTTCAAAATTGTATGTCGAAAAAAAAATATTTTGACGATTGGGTTTTCACGAGAAATTTAAATTAAAAGTCTTACAATTTTTTGCCCACAGTGTATTATTATGCTATACATATGTGACCTGGTCTACAAAAAGGGGGCTTAGGTGTCAAAAAAAAAGGAGAACAATTAATGAGATAACGAGAAACTGACGATTATTTTTAACAGCTTTTCCCAGAAAACTAGTTTTCGCACGTTAGCCCCCTTTTCGTAGACCAGGTCACATATATTAACATCAAGTTATATTCACTATTCATTCACAGGTTGTGATTTTCATTATGGGCTGCTTCTCCATTTGCTGGCTCACCTATTTCATTGTCGTTTGCATGGAGCTATTCAGTACCTACAATATATCCCTGATGCTCTACAAGATAGCCTTCTCCTTGGCCATGTTCAATTCAGCACTGAATCCGGTGATCTATTGCTGGAAGAATACAACGTTTCGACGCGCCTATTGGCGTTTGTTGCGTTGTAAAAATCCGAATCGCAGCAAACCGAATAGTATGGATTTGATCGTGTGTAGCGCGGACTCAGTACACAGCTCTCCGCGTCGGCATAGTACACTAACTATATCCGTTATACCAATACCCGTGGGTGAGCCAGTCAAACATAACGACGCAATTGGATTTAGTGGGCTAAACAATGAAGCAGTGGAGGAAGGAAGAGTGAAAGTGAAGGAGTGCAGATTTGACTGAGGCGAAGCGCCAATATAGGGTAGTAGTTACGTTTAATAAAAACAAAAAAAAAACTGTAAAATGGAAAAATTACCAACAACTATAAAAATAACTAATAGAACTATCTGATAAACAAGTGAAGTGAAGCAAAATTATATTCTACTTATCTTCAGAACTAAGGTATTGTGAAAAACCAATTGTATTAAAGCAAAAATCTTTATAATAAATAAATTAAAAAAAAAAACACACAACACTCCGGAGTTTATTAAATATATCAAAAATCAAGAAAAGATTTAATTTCGGTTTTACCGAAGCCATAATAACCGTCACAAACATAAAAGACTTCATACAAAAACTTGATTTTGATCGGTCAGTTTGCATGGCATCTTTATGCTATAGTGGTCCGATCTGAACGATTTCTTCGGAAATCGTACCGGTGCTTCGGATATTAATCTATGCTATAAGATATCTTGTCAAGTACAAAAGTTTTCTATATAAAGACTTCATGAATTTGATCGTTCAGAAGATTTTTTCTGGATAGATAAAGATAGATAAATGTTATGAGGTAATGCACCGCGACCTAGGGTCTATTGTGCCCTCTACGATATCACATGTCTTCCCAGAGTGCCAGCAGCCTGAATAGCTCTAGGAGTTTGCCGGGCGCTACTGAGGTAATGTGATCCCTGCTGATATAGATGGAATCTAGGGCCTTAAGCCCTTTTCTACAGATTGCTGTGCATTTCTGGATATTACAAACTTCGTGGCAAACTTAATATACCATCTCAGGGTATAAAGAAAAGCAAACAACTGATTTCAGAAAGTCCCGCAGAGAATTTTCAAAATTCCTAAACCTTAAAAAGTGATTGTATGAGCCGAACTCAAGCTTATACGGGATTTGCAGGGGAGGCCCAGATCGTCCAGAAGCTGGCAATCATGCTGAATCGTTGGAAAAGTCCGTAAAATTATTGGTATAGATACAAAAAGTATTTTCATGGATGAATCGAAGCTAGAAGGGAAGGTTTGAAGGAGACTCCTCTGTAAGGAGCTCTCTCTCAAGCTTAGCTTTTGGTTACAGAACCACTGTAGTGCTTTTCAGGCAAAAATGGCTGCTATTAAGATGGCGGTTGACGTACTGCTACGAAGTGCAAAAGAAGTGAGCATACACTAGAAATAGCATCAAGCTACTTCCTTATCAAAGTCGTTTTGACGCTTGATCAAAGCGAAATCCCTGCCAATTGTAAAGCCAGCTCATCGGCCAGACGGATCACCCATGCGCCGCTCACATCGGAATTGGAACGAGTTGGATTTCTATTGGCTACTGAACTACTTGCCATTAGAAATGTTAATCTTGCCGCAATCGTAGGGGTTCTTACTGGACATTGTCTAATAGGCATTCATGCTGTAAGACTAAAAATTCAGTCGGACGCAATTTGGCAAAGTTGTATGGAGGAAAGTGAGGTTTTTTCACCTCCACTATTCAGCTTCTGCAAGACTGTGAATAAAATCTGATATCTTTGACGAACCAGGAGACTGAGGCAAAACTGAAATTGGCCGCTTCAACAAATTTGATTTGAACGGCTCAAAGCGCTTTGTCGATTTTAAATGGTCTTATAATCTGTTCTATAGAAGCTTTATCTACCACAACGGGCAGACGTTCAGCTGTTCAAGTGAGATCTCTGTTAGGATCGACCTCTTTACTTAAACGTAACCTAATTTAATTTTCTTCACATATCCACAATTTTTAATACTAATTTAGGCGCTCGAGGCACTCTAAAGTTGTCAACTGAACGTTACATAATATCATTCACGAATATTTGGGTATGAGAAAACTCTGTGCAAAGTGGGTGCTGCGGGTTGATGATTCGGAGCAATGTTTGGAGATATTGAAATGTAATAAACCGGAGTTTTCGCATGGATATCTGACAATCGGCTAGCAAGGTTATGGTGTCTGTATTTTGGGATGTCCATCGAATAAATTTTATTGACTACCTTGAAAAAAGAAGAACCACCAACAGCAACTACTTATTACATAGAGTTATTGGGCCGTTTAAAAGACGATGGCGCTGAAATCCATGGATTGGTTTTCGAATTGCTTCCACATCCACCGTATTCTTCAAATCTAGACCCCAGCGACTACTTCTTGTCCTCGGATCTCCAAAGAAAGACCGCTGGGAAGAAATTTTCGTCGAATGAAGAGGTGGTCCTCGAAATTGAGACATATTTTGTAGCAAAGGACAAACCGCATTACAACAAGTAAGGAAGGGCTAAGTTCGGGTGTCACCGAACATTTTATACTCTCGCATGATAAAGTGATAATCGAGATTTCATAATACGTCATTTACATATTTTTCAAATACCGTATTTGTGTAAAGTTTTATTCCGCTATCATCATTGGTTCCTAATGTACATATATATTATACAGAGAAGGCATCAGATGGAATTCAAAATAGCGTTATATTGGAAGAAGGCGTGGTTGTGAACCGATTATACATACGTACACGTCATCAGGGTGTTAAGAAAATATTATATACCAAATTTCATTGAAATCGGTGTAGTAGTTCCTGAGATATGGTTTTTGGTCCGTAAGTGGGCGACGCCACGCCCATTTTCACTTTTTAAAAAAAGTCTGGGTGCAGCTTTTTTCTGCCATTTCTTCCGTAAAATTTAGTGTTTCTGACGTTTTTTGATAGTCGGTTAACGCACTTTTAGTGATTTTCAACATAACCTTTGTATGGGAGGTGGGCGTGGTTATGAACTGTATATGGAAATGCTATAGTAGTTTCCGAGATTTGTACAAAAAAACTTAGTAGGGGGCGGGGCCACGCCCATTTTTCCGAAAAAAACTACGTCCAAATATGCCCCTCCCTAATACGATCCTTTGTGCCAAATTTCACTTTAATATCTTTATTTATGGCTTAGTTATGACACTTTATAGGTTTTCGGTTTCCGCCATTTTGTGGGCGTGGCAGAGGGCCGATTTTGCCCATCTTCGAACTTAACCTTCTTATGGAGCCAAGAAATACGTGTACCACGTTTCGTCATATCTCAATTTTTACTCAAGTTACAGCTTGCACAGACAGACGGACGGACGGACAGACAGACATCCGGATTTCAATTCTACTCGTCACCCTGATCACTTTGGTATATATAACCCTATATCTGACTCTTTTAGTTTTAGGACTTACAAACAACCGTTATGTGAACAAAACTATAATACTCTCCTTAGCAACTTTGTTGCGAGAGTATAAAAATCAGTGTATCAGGGAATTAATATGTTGAATTAAAAAAACGAATTTTGTCATTACAGTTGTATATGTGCAGTGCTACCAATCACATTTATTAGTACAAATATAAAAATATAAGTTAAAGTTTGATTAGAAATACGAAAAGACTTTTCCGACAACCCAATATATTGGTCAGTCTGTGAGATATCTTCTTAAAATTTGTAGAAACATGTTCTCGAGAATACCTGCCGCTATCAGGTATTTTCTTCTATTGAAATTGCGCTTCACGATCACTTTAGGCTGTTTTAAGTATTATCTTTGAACTTCTAAATGACAGTAGAAGCAATAGGGGACCCTGGGTGAACGAACACTTTCTGTTAACAATATTCGGAGTATTTCCTCAATTATCGTCAACGGTTTCTAAATAAAAATAAGCTCTCCGAAAATTGTAATAAATCGTTCCGATTAAGTTGTATTATACTAACAAAGAGTTGAAGGTCCTCAGTGTAAATAGCAGTAATTTAAGGACTTTTTCAAGAAAAGTACTAAGAGTGACTGAGTTTCAGACAAATAAGCTGCTATGTAAATATTTTTATCTATATATCATACTGCCGCTAAACGGGAGATGCTGACTAGATTTACGTTTCAAAAACTTTGGTTTTGAGAAAACGTTTGATTTCAATTTGTCGACTAAATCATAGCAAAATCCTCATGAATCAGTTAAGAATTATAAT
Organism: Bactrocera tryoni; assembly: GCF_016617805.1. Classification (NCBI taxonomy): domain Eukaryota; kingdom Metazoa; phylum Arthropoda; class Insecta; order Diptera; family Tephritidae; genus Bactrocera; species Bactrocera tryoni. The sequence continues at coordinate 37,411,603 of NC_052502.1, forward strand.
ATTTTATATATATAAAAAAAAAATCTTTCAAAAATATAGTATATGCAATCAATATTTTAGACTCACCTCAATACCGGTTATACCCAAGGCTTCCTCCAAATTGGGTGTCATGCGGAAGGGCACCTTCTCGGGCACACGCAGTGTTTTACCCTTCTCGAAGCACACATTATAATCGATATGCACGATTTCGCCCGAAGTCAAATTGATCAGTACATTGTCCAAGTGGCGATCGCCCAGCCCGATCACATAGCCGATAACGGACATTACCGACATGGAGAGCGAGTAATTGCGCACCGAGGCGCGCCAATCGGCCGCCGTATTCGCGAAGCACCACAACTCTTTGGCGAGCAAATCACGCGGCGTCTCCTTGATTAATTCCTCCAGCACGCGCCGCAATGTGGCAAGTGGCCACTGTTTACGTAGATCGGTGATTTTCATGCCTTGCTCCGCCAACAACGGTGTCAATTTGCTGTAGAACAGCTCTGATGGACGCGTGGCAGCTGGTGGGACTTCTGCTGATTGCACGCCAGTTTGCTGTGTATTTTGACGTTCCTTTTGTTGTTGTTTTAAGGCAGCATCACGCTGTTGCCACTTCTTATAGATGGCAAAGAGCGGCGTCACACCGTCAACCCAACTGATCAGACCGGATTGTGAGCCCAGCGGTATGACGGAGTAGTGGTGTGCTTTGAAGGCGCGTGCGCGCTGCAACGAGTCCACGCCCATATTGGCGCGCGCCATCATAGAATTTGAGATCGAAAGGAATTGCATTATACGCTCGTCCAAATGCAGATCTTCCAAGCCCTTAAAAAGATAGGTGTACTTGCGTCCGTCGCTGCCGTAAAATGCCAACTTTTTCGGTTTCGTTTTGGTTGGCAAAATATGAACCGCGCTGTCCACCGACTTTATGTAGACCGGTTCCTTGGCGTAGGTGTCGACGCCCGGCATGGATATGGCCGTATTGCGCATATTCTCCAACACCGGACTGAGATCGGCGATTTTAAGTGTGGACGCGTAGCCGCGCAGCGAGCGCTGCTGGAAAACACCATACAACTGCTTAATGCGCATCCAGCCGTCGAACGGTTTGGCCGGATTGAAGGGCTGATTCAGCTCATTTATCGTGCTGGCGATGAGCGCGCTGTAGCGCTCTTGGAAGTTACGTTCGTAATTGGTGTCAGCTGATTTTGAGGTAACCGCGGAAATGCGCTGCATATCAAAGACCACGTGATTCATCAAAGTCGCGTACTTTGCGATTATTTTCTCTGACGCTGTACCGCCGGCCTTCTTCAATTCCGCTTCCAGCGCATTGAACAGTGCCGCATATTCACTGTACAATTGTGAGAGCGAGTGCACCCAGTATTCCTCCCATAATAGTGTGACGCGCTTCAATTCCTTCACCAGCAGCTGCACATGCGCAACAGTGTCTGGCGCTTGCTGTGACAGCGTTTGCAGCAACGAACGGAAACAATTCGACAGCTGCGTGCTAGACTTTTGCTCTTTGTTGTTGCTGGCGTTGGCGTCCTTTAGCGTAGTGCCAAGGAACGGTGGCGTAGACTCTTTCGATTCCTGATGCGCGCCCACCACGGCAGGGAATATAATCAAATGCGGACGATCCTCCGCCAAACGGCAGAGTAGATCCGCGACGCTCTTACGCACATATGGCTCATGATGATTGAGTCGACTGAAGAGCTGCGGTATGATGACCTTCCAGGGACGCAGTGGTGTGGTGCGCAAACCCTCCTCCAGCACATCCTGCAGGCCCGCGGCATATTTGACAATCAAGCGCAGCAAGCGCAACGTAACGGTGACGGGCGTACAATCGCTCAGCGTGTTCTTCGCCTCTAATTGCGACGCGCCGATGGATAGATAATTGAAATAAGCTTTCGTTGCCATTTCATAGTACACATAGACGCTACGATGTGCCTGCCGCCATATCTTTATGATGCTCGCTATTTGCTCCGACGGCCTATCGGCTAAGATGTCGACGCGTCGCAACGCCTGCTCGATCAGTTCGCTGGAACTGAGTTCACTTTTTTCGATATCTTCCTCTGCATCGATATTGCTCAACTGCTGACCATTCAGCACGCTCACCACCTGGTTGATGGCCTCATCGCTGACGCTGCCGCCCAGCAATTCGCGTATCGCTTGCATATCGCGTTGCGGCAGACCGCTTTTCATTTCCGTCGTATTCTTAGCTTCCATCAGACGTTTGCCCCAGCGATAGCACCAATTGCCGTAGGCGAACCAGGCATCACTCGAATTGCTCGACTGACAGATGCTGGCGTTGATGAGCTTGCCGATGGCTTTCTCCGCCGGCGGTATGAGCGTACTAACCGCGTCGTCGGCGCTCTCTTTCACCAAATGCACCGTCACATCGGGCAGATGTTGCAGCAACTCTTGCATTTCCGTCAAAGCCAAGGCGGCGTTCACATTGTTATTGGGCACCGGTGGGCCGCTCGCGTTGTGACCAGTTGTAGCGCCCGTGACGCGCGGCGACAACCAATCGGCTAATGTGAGTAGCATGTCGGCGCTGCTCGGTGGATATGTGGCATGCGGCTGTTCTTGCACTTGCTGTATTATTTGTGTACAGTAGGCAGCGCCCAGGCTGATGGCATTCATTTGATTCGCCGAATTGACGTAGGAACATTTCGCTAACTCGCTAAAACCGCGCACCAAATCCGCATCATGTACGCTCACGGTGTACTCATTCTCACGCAACATGCGCGCCACCTCCGAGAGCGATTCATCAAAGCCTTTCAGACGGAAAAAGCGCTGCAACATAGCGCGACAAAAGGTGCCGTTGCCTTCGCGACGCGCGCTATTCGATACGTCCAAGTACAGCGCATAATGACGCGCAGCATCAGCCGACGCGCCCAAGCGCTGCTCGAACAAGAGCGTCCACATTAAGGATTTCAGTAGAAATGTTGATTTCTCTGTATCGTTCGTATTGCGCATATCATGCATGCGTTCGGCATACATGCTCTGCGCACAGGCTAACTTTTGCGCCACATGATTGAGTATGAGCATATCGGTGAGCGCGTTGCGATGCTCACCCACGCGCATGCGAATGTGATAGGGCAACTCTTGCACACCGCTGCGTATACACGTCTGCACGTCTTCGCTAAGCGGCGGCGTCGACATGGCATCCCATTTAAATGCATGCGCCACGCAAGCGTCTTGTAGTTGCTGCGTAATGTGGTAGTAGGAAAATGTTTCGGGCGCCGGCGCGGTTGTTTCACTGTCCGCACTGGTGTTTGGCGACCAACTGGTCAAATCCATGATAGCGTTCTGCAGCGCGACACTACGACTGGCCTCACTCTCATAATCATCCACGAGCGCCTCGGCTAATTCGTAGTGTAAGTCGTCTGGCTTTTCGCCGTTTTTATAACGCGCATGTACGCGACGACAACGCGCCCACTGACTGGTGTAGTACAAGCAGTAAATCAGCTGGTCAACAACAAATTCTTTGCTGCGCGCATCCAAAGTCGACTCGTGTTCGGCGAGAAACGCTTCATAGCTATCGGCGGCTTGTTCTTTATGACCGGCAGCTTGCTCGGCAGCATACAAAATCCAGACGCAGCGCTTAGCGGCTTTTGAATGCTTCGTTTTCAGCCATATGTAGAGACCTTGCAGCGTGCAAGACTCGTCGGCGCAGAGTAATGCCCACACTAGCATGACTACAGTATGATCCAACTGCACGTCGCTCAGTTTATCCATGCGCAGTATGACCTACAAGAAAAAATCTCCTGTCAGAAAAAACATTGTAAAAGTTTCAGCATTCCACTTACCTCCGCATTGCGTATGACCAGTTCGGGCATCATGCTGTGCATGGCAATCAGATTGACGCTCGGTCGTATGCGATTCAGCCACTCATTGCAAGTGTGCGCGTTGATGCGGAAGAATGTTTTGACGGGCTTCTCAAGCGCCGGTATGGCGAAAGCGGTACCTTCAGCCGCATTATAGATATGCTTTTCCAAACTATCGATAAAGCCGAGCAGTAGGCGTGTATTACGTTGTAGTGACATCAAATGCGGCAGCGTCACTTTGCGCGCCGTGCAAACATTTGCCAAACCACTCTTTGTAGACAATATACGTGCATACTTTGAGATGACGGCCTCTATGGCGAGGAAAGTCTCCTGCGGTTTACCAATCGTAGTGCGTAACTTATTGCGTACACACTGGCGCGCCGCTTCGTACTCTAACCAAAGCGCTAGAGCGCTACAACTACGTCGGGCTGCCGACTCGTAGGACGCGCAGTTCTCACGTGAACGCGCCACCCAACACTTGGCAAAAACCTCAGCGGCGTATTGACAGAGCGGTTCGTATTCACCGCAGGTGGTGTCGCTTTCGAGGCGCTCCAGAAACGGTTTGAAGTACTTGTTGCGCAACGGCGCATTGTATGCGGTGGAGCGATACCACTGCATTAGGTCGTTGAGTTCCGATTTGCGCACGCCAATGTCACTGCTTATAACATCAGACGTTAGACAGATGGTGAGCGGCAACTTTCCAAGTATGCTGGTAAACGCGCTACGTACGCAGGTATCGTTCGCGTCCAGCATAATTACTGCCGCTTGGCGGAAATATGCCAATACTTCGGCATTGACTGTCGCATAGTCGAGCACGATTTCCATGCATTTGGCGCATTTGATTGAGGACGCGAACACGGCTTGACTTATGGCCTTGCAAATGGTGATGAAGTTGGCGTGTTGTTGCAGCACAGCGGCATTTTCACGGCACTCGGTGAGTATGCAGCTCACCCAGTCGAGCAACAAATTCAGATTAGTCACGTTTAAATCATTCGCAGCGCTCAAAATGCCAGCGAGAAATTGTAAAATCAAACTGAAATTCTCCGAAGTGGGCGAGTTGTTTTCGTCCAACGCGTGTTTCGGCGCAAAAAGTGGTTCCCGAAGCAAACGCGATGTCGGCCGAAAATTGTGATTCTTCTGGCAGTGCACGACAAGCACACTGAGCAACGCGTTATGCAATGTTGGATGGCGTAGCCACAAGTGCGTCGCACCCGCCTTGCAGTTCGTAATTAATAGTTCCAAAATCGAAGGATATAGCGCGTACATGCTGATGATGGACGATGTTTGTGTGGCCAAGGCCGACAAAGCGGTCAGATAAAAATTAAGTGTTGCCTCAGCGCGCAACACCTTACTGATTTGACCAGTAGCGGTATCGTCGTCAAATGCTTCCAGCGTCGCTATTGCGTTATACATGTCGGCGGTCACATGGCGATAGGTCTCCTGCAGTAATGGCACATTTTTTATCATTAAAATTTCGTGGTACACCTTCAGAAAGAGGCGACGCAGCTTGTCGTTATTGGTGAATTTGATAGTGGCCAGCGGATTGTGTGTGGTTTCAAACACCAAAGTGACGGTGGATAGTGGCAGTTGTGTGCGCAGCTGCCGAAACACGCAAAGTATCAGGTAAAGTAAGCTTTGCTTAGGTGCATCACTAAATAAATTCAGTTGTTTCATTTGTAGCGCTATTAACTCTTCTATATTCACCATATTAATAATATCGTAACTGTTCGTGTAGAGTAGACAGAAAAAGTCATTAATATTCATTATGGTATCTTCACTTGCTAATGTCATTGTTAGAGTTTGTTCAGCTGTTTTGGATATTGTCATTGCCGCTTCATTCACAATACTATGTCCCACAATCATGCCAACAAATTCGACGCGATTCGCTAAGGTTTTCAAAATTGAGTTGAATGCACCAATAAAGCAACCGATACGCAGTTCTACTTTGTTTTGTTGATTTTTTGCGTCTACCTCGCCACTTAGCGAGTCTGTTGGTGATGGGGCATGCGAAATTTCATCACCCAATGCCACGATATCCTCTAAAAATTGTCCCAATAGCCGAAATGTGAAATCCAATTCTTTCAGAAAGTATGGCGCAAATTGTTGCAATGCAACGGAACAGTGTAATTTAAGGTTAGCCGGCTGTTCGACCTCTAAATGCCAACCGACAATAATGTCGACAATATCCATGAAATGTACTTCGAAAGCACGCTTGTAATGCTTTGAAAACTCTGTAATCGTCTCACTGACGGCTATAAAGATTTCGGCTATTTCAGCATTTTCCAAGTAGTCTTTTAGTACTGCCAAAAAGCGTTCGCTGTACACACTTAAATCCAAATTAACTGCATCGCAACTGTGGCACAAAATAATGCATCACAACTAAAGTAATAGAATATTTCAAAGAAATTTACCTGAATGTGGTTTTCAACGCAAGCATCACATATTTTCGTATCGATTTACACGATTGGTACGCTTTAATCACATAATTTTTGTAGACTGGGAAATCATTGCGATTAATATAGCCCATCAGTCCCATTATTGTGCTTGCTTTTTCTAAACACTCTTCCGGACATTGTTTCAGCACGGTAATCATATTTTCCATTAGTAAATCGAAGCTACGGCATATGTATGTCGCATTTGGTTGCGCCCGCACACCTATTTCCAACTTGTTGCAAAGTTCCAATGCAGCTGTCGCATTGTTTTCTGATTGCAGACGCCGCAATATTTTCGATATTTTCATGTCTTCCCCGTACATATGTGAAACAATAAGTGAGGGCATCTTTGCTGTAGGCATCTTTTCGCCCAATGGCAAATGATTATGTTGGGGCTGTGTCCGCACGTTGTTGACCGAACCTGAACGGCGCACGATTTGTAGAAGAGACGGGTGGGCAGGAGGTTACAATAAGAATACAGCACATGTACACAAAACAAAAGGAGTGAAATATTTTAATTACCTCCCAATCGAACATCCTGCATTCTACGCTCATCACTCATCCGTTTAAATACTTATTTTTTATGAAATTTACAGTTACTAATATAATAGCTCCAATTTATTTCGCAGAAAATCACACCAATGTAAAAGACGGTTCAAGATAAGGCCACGAAAACAACAAATGCGAAACTTCGAGTGTTGTTGCCACATGTGACGGAATTCAATGTGTGAAAAAATATATATTTTTTTCACAAAATTTGTGCATAACCCACTTTTAAAGTAAAAATTATCGAAAAATCTTTGGTAAAAACTAATTTTTAATTAATGTTAGTATTTATGAATGCTTGCTGAGGTCCTATGTGTATATTAAAAAAGTATGGTAAAGTGCTACCATATGTTTTACTGGAAGCCATTTTTAAGCGCGAACACCACAGCTGTCAATTTGTGAATTCTTGGAAATAAATTTGAATTTCTTATAATCGATACATTAAGACGATAAGAATATTTATCGATTTTAAAAACGATATGCCTTTGTAAATATATTAATTTATATTGGAAACTAAAATATTTTGGTAATATATAATTTGTTGCAGAATACATTTTTCATATCTAGTGGTAATTTGAAAGATTATCAGTAAAATAATTACTTTGCTTGGAAAAATTATCGAAAAATAGTTGTCAAAGACACGAACCACAGGGTGTGCTGGAATTACGGCGGCTTAGAAATATAATAATTTTGAATTTGAATGTTGATAATAACAAAGAAAAACATGTATTTAATCACATATGTAATATATGAATATGAGTAGATGTATGTTTTTGTTTATGTTACGGTTTCTGTTTATATATTATATCACTTACTTCCTTTAACTGCTGTCAGAGCTGATGTCAAAGTAGAGAGGATCAAACTTCCAATTAAACTGGAAGACTTGCATCAATCAAAGGAAATGACAGTTCATAAAAAATTGTATAACTGTATATCCGTGCAACTTTAAAAATTTTAATTTCAGGTATTATATAATAAAGCAAGCACACAAGCGAAACATCTAATAAAGGCCCAGGCACCATATGGACTCCAGGCAAATTTTGCTTTTAATTACAATAGTCTTCACTGCGTGGAAATATTTTCCGTGTTCATCACATAAGCGGAAGTAGGAAAGAAGTCGGTTAACCAACTACACCGAAACTGCAGAAAGCAGTAGTTAAGTAGTCTTGAATATTGGGAATGCTAATGGCTGTGAGGACCATGCTTCGAACTGTACAGCTTAATGAAAGTTTGATTAACTATTGGGAAAATTGTGGTCGTTGTGGCAAATGTTCCTGAAATAATTTTGAAGAATGCTACCGAGTTGACAATCCGTAGTCGAATAAAAATTCGGGTCCGCTCAGATTAAGTAAGCCCGACAGTCTTGGGAATTGTCAACATCATTTGATTGGAAGTCGTCCACTAGGAAAATACAGATTGGCAGGAGCACATTAAGACACCCATTAAATTTCGTATGCCCAAATACTTTTGACTACAATTTCAGATGTAGTTGGATCACGCATATCTGTATGTATGTAGCGAAAATATTTAAAACATTTATAGCTGCGGATAAGAGTTTGAGTTAAATGACAAAAGCGTATTATCACCGGCGCAATAAGAAAGATATCAATATAAGGGAATCAATGATATAATACCCACAATTTAAAAATTTAATTAAACTTTCAACATTATACATTGCAAAAACGTAGATATATTGCATATATTCATATGTCAGTGGGTAAATCAAATGTAAGCGTAGTCATGTGATAAGAAACGTGAAAGATAACTTTCATAGACAATGACTTTCGAAGCGGCACGTATCCGTTGCGTTGACTATATAAGCTTACCAAATAGAATATTGAGTTTAATTTTGATTGCAATTTAACTTAAGAATTGTGAAAGTACTTTTGGTATTAATATGTGCGAGCGCGTCGCCTTAACAGGCCTATTGGCTGTAGTATCTTGCCTCTTGTTTACCAATGCAGCGGTTATACACCAAGAGCAATTAGAAGATGGAAAGAATGTTATCATGCAGGTGGTTACACCTGAGGAGATGGATAAGATTTTGAAGGAAAATCCCAATGCTGTGGAAATGAAAGCGACAATATCATCAGAACAAGAAGTGATTAATGGTCGTGCGATGCACCCACGAGGCAGAAGTATAATCACTTATACTTTGGGTGTCGGTAGAGAGGATGGTGTGTTGAACTTGAAATTGCAATCATGATCACTTTTATATTGTTCATTTTTTTCGGCGCTAGGTGACAGTCTTGTAGGGAGCAAATCGGCGGTAAATGATTACGATTTACCCACTTCGTTGTCGGTAACCGTGAATTACCCCAGCAGCGGTACTGGCGCCATCATTACACATGTAAAAGTCACCACCTATCAAAGCAATACCGATGGACGCGCTTATGTCACAAGCGGTGGTCTCGGTAAGCGCAATCTTGTTATGGTAATTGAGGCGGTGAAAACCACTTACTTTGACTATTTCGCTTATATTTATGGAAAATAAATCGAGTTTACAGTAATGTTATAATAATAAAACCGTTAAGAGCGTATAATTGTGGCCAATTTCTTTTTGGAGTTTTCTTAAAATCTTAGCACAAAGTTATAATGAGCGTTGGAAAGTAACGATATTTTAAGTTTAGATATATTTTTAGAACCAGAATTCGGTAGCATAAGTCGTTGCTTCCTAATAGGTTGTTCGGATATATTGTTCGGGTTGGACCACTTTAAGATAACGCTGCCATACAAACTGATCGTTCAAAATCAAGTTCTAGTATGGAAAACTCACTTTATTTGATAAGATATCTTCACAAAATTTGACCTAACTTATTGTTAGTTGTGAACCTATAATATCCGTATATACTATAGTTTAGATCAGAGCACTAGAAGATACAGCTGCCGTAGAAACTGATCGCACAAAATAAAAATAAATGCCTTTATATACCCTTTTATGCTGTAAGAAATGCAAGTGTGAAGTGTAACTAATATTTTTTCTTGTTTTAAAAATAAGTACGAATCAATATTTGTATATTTGAAAACTTAGTCTTTATTGCAGTGACTGTTGCAGGACTACATAAATTGTTTTTTGTTTTTAATTTATTACAATCAAATAATAATTACATAACATGCACAAGCACGTGTGCAATAACTTGTTTGTATGTATGTATGTAATTAGTATCATTTAACTGATAACTACATAAGTATGTATGTATGTATGCATATAAATATAAATGACTACAAATAACTACATTATATTACATTTATATATGGCTATAATTTCAAATGTACAGTCTGACATGGTATTACATACATACATATCGTATATATCGCCTGGAATATTCTTTATATTCTTATATAACTCATGTATATACATATAGGTGTAAATACATTTATACATGTGCATATTGATGTGTTTTAAACTACATATGTACATACACATACAACTATAAACTATTTATTTTTACAGTTATTTGCTTAAAATTAGTGAAACACGCGACAAAATGGCTGACAACTCGAAAATTTCAATACTCAAATGTTTTCGTACTCGAAGCATAAATATGAATTTCTCTAAGCATATTACTTAATACAAATATTAACGGTTGTAAAGTCATGGATTCCTCTCTACACTGAAACACTGAAGGCCGATGCTGAAACTGTAAATTTTACGAAGATGTTTTACAATATGTAATTTACGCCCTGATTTGAATATTTTTCCACATACAATTAAATAAAAATCTAAAATTCGCTTGAAACAATTTAAAACTTAAAAAAAATGTGTTTCAGAGCCATTTCTCCCACCTAGCGCTAACACATCCACGACTTAAAGCACATTAATACATACATATGCATATATAATATAATAAACAGTATTGTTGAATATTTAGCGTATATAAATTGAGATGATTCCCAAATACATCGCACGTCGCACGAGGTCAGGCCTTGACTTGAAGCTCACACGCCAACATTGAGATCTTTTGCTATTTGTAGTTTGTTGAAAAATCACAGTTTAATTGACCGGCCGCCGCCGCCGCCGACGCTGACATATTCATATTCGTTGGCATGTAAGGCTTGTAATTGCTGCTTACCGCCGCTGTCGGCGCCGATTTCTGCCGCAATGGCGGTTGATATTCACCCGAACGCGCGGCTTCGTCGTCCTCATCTTCGCTGTTGGAAAAACTCTCCGGCGCCGACCAGCGACGTTTGCGCGCAGACGCTGACGCTGCCGAAGCCGCCGCCGCTGCTGCTGCTGCTGATTGGGCGCATTCATCCGCTGACCTTGTGCTGCTATTCGTGGGTGGTTGCGCCGCGCACGTTAAATCGCCGTGTTGCGCACGCGAGCTATGGAAAGTTGTGGCCGCCGCTTGCGCCGGTGCCGTGGGGAACGGGAAGTGTGGGTATGTTTCGTTGGGTGCATAGGGCACTGGATGTGTAGCGGGTGCATTGGCGAGCAGGTGTGGCGGCATAAAGTGTACTGTGCCCCCGTGAGCGCCACGCATTGTTGGGTATGGTGCGGTGGGCGGTGGGCAAAGGCCGGCGCTTTTTAAATGCGCTGCATACACGTTGTCGCTCAATGCGAGTGGTTGGAGATCACGTTCCAGGCAATGGCTGTCATTTGTTGTCGTGCGTGTTGTTGTTGTTGCAGTTGTATCGTGTGCATACATATGCTTATTATTATTATTGTTATTACTACTTATAATATTGTTGTTGTTGTTGTTAATATTGTTGTTTATATTTATATTCGGTGGTTCGCGTTTGGTTAGTGAAATGCAGATGTCGCCGACTTGTAAGCGTTGACACTTCAAACCGAAAGCTTTGTATGTCAATTCGGGATTGCAGGATGCCCAGCCTTGGCCATAGACGAAAAACGGGTGTTCTGTGGCGACCTCCATGTCGACCTGGAAGAGAAGGAGTGTCATGTTAGTGCATTTCATTTATCTAAGTGTGTATATAAGTACAAAAAAGTACGTTAACTTCGTCTATGCCGAAGCTATAATGCCCTTCATAAATAAAAAAGTAAAGAACCTGCATTTGAGCGATCAGTTTGTATGGCAGTTATATGCTATAGTGGTCAAAACTGGATAAATTGTTCGGAGATTGCATCATTACCTTGGAAAATATTTTATGCCAAATTTCGTGAGGATAACTTGTCCAATAAAAAGGTTTACCTTACAAGAACTTGATTTTGATTTGTCGGTTAGTATGGGAGCCATATGCTATATTGATTCGATATCGACGGTTCCGAGAAATGAGTAGTTTCTTGGGAAGAAAAGAACGTATGCAAAATTTCAGATCGATATCTCAAAAACTAACGGACGAACAGAAAGACGGAAATGGCTAAATCGATTAAGCTCATTTACATGCACAAGGTGCGTTCCAAAGTAAACAGGACTTAAAAAAAACGGAACGAATGGTTTTTTCGACAAAACCAATTTATTTTATTCAAAATAGTCTCCTTCCACTTCAATACAGCTTTTTGCACGGTCCAAAAGCATGTCGAACGAGTGTTGTGAGTGAAGGAATTCTCGCCTATTCAAGCCAGTTATTTTTATAAAAATTGTTGAAGACGTAAAATAAACAGGCCGAAATTGCAGCCGAACAAAAATGTAACTTTTTTCGATGACTTTTCGATTTTTTATTCTAAATGTATCGATTTTGTATTCGATATTATTGGTTATGTGATTTATCGATATTTTTCGAATTGAAAACGAATTATTTTTCTCACTGATCTCTATTGTAATTGTAAATAAAATGATCAATATATCAATATTATATTCTTTATTTATCAATAAATCGATTTCAAATTCAATATTTATCGATTTTTTATTCTTGAATTCTATATTTAACAATAACGGTTATGTGATTTTTCGATATTTTTTGAATTGAAAACGAATTATTTTTCTCACTGATCTCTATTGTAATTGTAAATAAAATGATCAATATATCAATATTATATTCTTTATTTATCAATAAATCGATTTCAAATTCAATATTTATCGATTTTTTATTCTTGAATTCTATATTTAACAATAACGGTTATGTGATTTTTCGATATTTTTTGAATTGAAAACGAATTATAGAGCAGGATTGTAACTTTGCAGCAGACCAATAAGTGAATTTGTTCGATTACTTTATTCGATAACAACTGCTGTTTACAGTTTATTCTTTGCTAATAAATTTGTATTTACTTTACTCACTTACTTGTATTAAAGTTAAAAAAATATCGATATACATTATGATATCGATTTTTAATCGATTTTATCGATAATGTAATTTTTCGAAAAGTATCAGTCTATGCTAATTTAAATTCATATTTTAAAATACTCATTAGCAATTGGGAAGAGTTCTTGCGTAGTTTCGCACGCATAAACGTACCATAAATCGATCAGCGATAAAAACCGTAATCAAGACAATGAACTTCAAGTTAATGGCAAAACTTCAGGAAAAAACGCAAAGTTATTTTTGAAACCGTATTATCGCTTCTGATAAAAGCGTAAAATAGACCTAGCCTACTACATACATTATTCTTCTTCTTTATTGACGTAGTCACCGCTTATGCGGCTATAGCCCTCAATAAAATAAGCTTTCAATATAATTTGCGATTAACATATGTGCCATTGGCATTAGCTTACCTTCGACTGATTGCGATCGTAACTAAATGCAATGACGACAGTGTGTGACGAAGGATTGTTGTTAATTTTCACCACCGTGGACTCGATCAGCTGGTGATGTGGACTGCGCTCGGCGCATTGTATAAAATCCTCGGTGCGCATATCCTCCACACGGCGCAGGGAGCCATTCGAGAGTTCGATATACGAGCCCTTTTTAAAGCTGGACGTCGAATTGTGTGGGCTATGGAAAATTAAAAAAAAAAATTATTTTAAATTGGCTTTAAAATAAATAAGTTACTGCGCAACTTACCGCATAACAGGCGTCTTGCTAGCTTCCACAGCTGATGCCGTCATTAACGTTTTGTCGGCGCTGGACGGTCGCGTCAGTATGCGATGCTTGAGTGAGCCCTCCTTGCCGCTGGGTATCTTGAAGAATTTCTCAGTGTCCGCCGGCGTATCGGGCGGCGATCTTTTCGCCTTTTCATACAGGTAAGTGCCAGTGGAGAGTTTCGTCGACGTCGCCGCACGCTGTTCCGCCTTACTAGGCGGTGAAGCGGTTGGCGCCAGCGCTGACGCAGTGCTTGCAGCGGGACTACGCAACCGTGACTTCGTCACACCGATAGCTGACGGCGACGCATTATTACCGGCCAGCGGTGACGTTTGAAAGACGGCCGTTGTGTGATTGGGCACCGTTTGGAAGACACCCGCAGCTACCGCGCTCTGCAGCGCTTTAAAGTATTCGGCGGAGTAGACACTATTTTCGCTCGGCGAAGCCGACGCTGTGTGCGCCGCCAATGCGCCGAGGTAGGCGGTTGGTGGCGCGTGCGCGCTATGTACGGCGCTGGGATGCTGCACCACGTGCGAGACGTGCGGATTGTGAGCTGTAAATATGACAGGTGGGTTGTAGAGTCCAGCCGGTCGTCCGCCACCATACAATTGTGAGTAGTTAAATTGATAGGCGGCCACTACGGCGGCAGCGGCTGAGGATGCGCTGGTTTCGCTGTAAGTGGGTTGCTTGTGTGCCAGTAAAGCGGCAGGGTCCAATAGCTTGCGCGCAGCTTGCGTGGCATTAACCGGTGACATGCTCTCATCATTCTCCACATCCACCGAGGAGGAAGACGACGATGGCCGACTGTTGTCAATGGAGGCGGGATTGCTGTTGCTGCTGTTGTTGGTGTGCGCGTTAGCGTTGTGTAATTGGTAATTTGTGCTGCTGGTGAAGGCGTTACTCGCGTTTGTGACCAAATTCATGGCGCCGCACTGGCCATTTTCCATTGCGGTGTGTGCTTCATGTTTGGGTTTTGGTGGCGGTGTGAACTCTGTCAGCGGCATCATTGTTGAGGTATCGCGCGGCGAGCTCATGTACTTTGGTGCGTTTGCGGGCAGCGTCAAGTTCACGCTGATTGACTGTTGTTCTCGTAGTTGTTGTTGTTGTTGTTGCTGCTGCTTTTGTTGTTGTTGTTGTTGGTGCTGCTGTTGTAGCTGGTAGTGATGATGTTGCTGCTGTTGTTGTTGCTGATGTTGCTGCCGCTGTTGCTCGCGCGCCTCGTTCAGCGACGCCACTTGCGGTTGCGGCCGATGCGGCAACACCGTTATACCGCCCAACGCCGAAGACTGCGCGGACTGCGCACTAATGAAACTACTCAATTGTTGTTCGTACTGTTGTTGCAGTTGTTGTTGTAATTTAAGCGTTTGCAACGCATTCAATTGCGTTAGTTGCGTGTGTGTGAGCGGTGTCTGGCTGGAGATGATGGCGGCGGCGGCGGTGGCAGTGACGGGCACTATGGAGGTGGGCGGTGAGAGGGCGGCCGAAACGCGCACAGTAGCATCCGCGGCCGACACTATGTCCAGCGCATAGCCCGGACTACGTTCAGCGGTATACGGATGGTGTGGCGCTTGTAGGTGATGCGCGGCGGCATGGGGATGGTGTGAGAGTGCAACAGCCGGTCCGACCAACGGGCCAAAATTCTCAACAGCCGATAACATTTAATACACTGGCGTTAATGATTATGACAAATATTTAGCGCACGCTTTTAGCTACAGCCACAGTCGCACACTACTGCTTTATGCTCACGCGACGCGCGCACTCGTACGCTTGTCAGCCACTCGCTGTTACTATACGTCCTATGTGTACGTCTGTGTATGTGTACGTTGCGCAGCTCAAGGCGCTTTAAAGTATTCCACGCACATAAATCAGTTCACAGAATTGACGAATGAATAAATAATGACCTCAACGGATTAACTATAGAATGTTGTTGTTGTTGGTGGTGTGGAAGAGAGAAAACAAAAATAATAACAAATTATTTGGTTGTAATTTTGAAGATTAAAAAACAAGATTTCTTTTAGACACAATTCCATTATATATATATTTTTTTGTATTTTTCATTTGCTTCTCTTGCATTCTTTGCTCGGCTTAGTTTAACAACACAAAACACGCACACGCGCACACACACATACAGCAGCCATAAAGCACAATATAATCACATAAATGTAGCATTTAAAGTTCTAAAGAATTTCTATGCAGACACCAGTTTTTTTTGTTGTTTTTGTTGGAAAACAAGAACTTAATTTAAATCATAAAAACACAATAACCGCCAAAAAATATTGAAAAAATATTTTAAAAAAATATCCAACACCGAAAAAGCACACACACAGCCAACACATAACTAGAAATCAGAAGCACATGCGCAAATCAAAGAATCTTTCTTAAGCACCTTTGGGGCAAGTTGCTGCTGAACGTTAGTCACTTTTTTGATCTTTCGGCGTTTTGGTACTTCATTGTCGTGAACGTGTGCGCTTGTCGTTGCTACGCCGCTGTACGATCGCTGTTGTTTGTCCGCTGACTTTACGCTTTGATTATTGAACTTGTACTGAATAGGTGTATTTGGGTACACCAGCCAGACGTGTTGAGATGAGCAGCGCGCCGCGTCGCGCCGCCGTTGTTGTACGGACGACCTACGGGCGAAAGACGAAGTTCATACCGATGTTCAAACACTGATATGACTACGTACATACATACATATGTATGTCTGGCGGCGGTGGTGTGTGTATAGGTGTGTGTATATGGCTCCGAAGACCAATTGAGCAGACAGCTAACAGCTAACAGCCAACGAACAGACGGACAAATAAATAAATAAACAGTCAAACAAACAAACATGCCAACTGATAGCTGAAAACTCTGCACGTAAATACTCGTAAAATTATAAGAAAACACATGTGGCGATGTGTATGTGTTGCTGCGTATATGTGTGTTTGTTTGTGTGCGCGCTCTAATCATAATTGTATGATATGGAAAACTCCAAACAACAACACGGCGCGCACTCTCTCTCACAGTTGGCGCTCGTTCAGTTACGCTCTCAAGAATATTGGTTTGAGCCTCTTCTGGTTTGCGACAACTTGGCTCAGTGTCTGCATGTGCCGCATCGGTAGCGGCACAGTGTGTGGATTTCGTCGATATTTGTAGCATAAATTTAGGAGAATAAGCAGTTCCACTTTCATAAATTTTTTGTATTGAGGAGCTTGTTTTTTGTATTGAGAACAAAGTTTGTTCACATATAAAGGCTTTTTAAGTTCAAATATAAGTTCCTAAATAGATATTTTTTTATTTATTTAGAAAGAACAACGTTTGATTAGTAGAAAAAAATATTGCTTGCCACCCTTGATGCTAAATTCGAGTCTCTAATCGGTAATCTTCAAAGAACTGTGCAAGGCATCAAATGCCGGAAATTTCCAAATTCGAAAGTTTGATGCGACTTGAAGTTGGTTACTGAAGACGCCATGGCAAATTCAGTGCTGAACTTGAATTGGGCAACTTTAAATCTTGCATTTTTACACCAAACTTCTCTTTTAAAACCAAAGCTTCCTCTTGGCCCCTGAGTGGTAATGTAAAGTCTAAAAGTAATGGTATGTTTTTACTGATTGGTTAGTGATGGTAGAGAAAAAAATGAGCTTAGTTTTAAACTCAAATTAAAAAGGTGTTGTAAAGCGAAAACTTTTCCAAATTCGGTAGGCCTCTTAATCTGATTGTGCTAATAGGCACTCAATATTGTCACTAGATTTCTCTTTCTAACTTTTATTCGAAGATAATGACAGTTATGATAGGTAAAATTGATGAGCTCAGCATCCAACAAAGAATCGCTTTTGCCAATTGAACTGAGAAGGCAATTGAAAAGTAAAGTCATCTCTCGACAAACAAATACCAAACTCTATAAGTGACCTGCTATATGATTGGAAGGCGATATCTGTTGAGTCAGCCTTAGGAGTTGTTCGAGAGAAAAGTGTCTAGAAAAATAAGAAGAAAAAGCTTCTTAATAAAACTTTTTTCCTTAAGATCTAAGAATTTTTTAACATAGTGGAATCGGCTTCCAAAACTTTAAACGCGTTTTCTCGAAGAGTTTTTTTAGAGTCAGCGAGGAAAATTTTACCGAGACGACTGGCTCGAAGAAGTTGAAATTTTCACACTACCTTCTGTGATAAATTTCTCAGTTAATGATTGAAAAAGTAAAATAATATCGATTTTAAGCCTTTCTGATATATAAATTGTTTCACAAAAGACTAAGCCACCATTTTATCAAAAATGAAAATTTTGACTAGTTTTTCGAACATTAAATAAAATGATGGATATATCGATTTCATATTCAATATTTATCAATTTTATATTCAATATCATTGATTAAGTGATTTATCGAGATTTTTCGAATTGAAAACGAATTATATAAGCAACCAAATTTGTATAAGGCCAAAAAGTGACTTTTTCGATGATTTTATTCGATAACAACTGTAGTTTACATTTTTTCTTTACTAATAAATTTTCATTTACTTGACTCACTGATCTGTATTTTAGTTGTAAATAGAATTATCGATATATCGATTTTTATTCTGTATTTATCGATTTTATATTCGATATTATTGATTATGTAATTTATAGATATTTTTCGAATTGAAAACGAATTATATATCAATACCAAAAAGTGACTTTTTCGATATATTTATTCGATAAGAACTGTAGATTTTAGATTTTTCCTTACTAGTAAATTTGCCTTTACTTTACTCACTGGCTTGTATTTTAGTTTAAAAAAATATCAATATCATATTCCATACTTATCGATTTTTGTTCGATTTTAACGAATATTACCTGTATTTACGCATTTTAATAAAATATTTTCGTGATTTATTGATTTGAGATAAGTTCATGCCGAAAAATCTTCCCCACCGCTAGACACCTTTTTTCGGAGATCTCCCTAGAGATCGACTACGTGATCAGGGGAAGCCAAACCTTTGCAAAACGAATCGCCGCTTATTAAAGTACATTAAATTGTGTAAAATACATATACGAGTACATATATTTATGACTCGTAAGTTGAAGCAGCCACTTGATTTCTAAATGGCATAGCCCAGAGATCACCGCGAGGAGAATGTTAAGATCAGCTGCTAGACCTTCTGGCTTTCGGTTTTGGAAATCGGCCGCAAAAGATTTCGTATCGAAGAAAAACAGATTTGCTCATATTCGATGCGTCCTTCAAGGGTGTATTTCGGAATTCTCTCAAATTTTATTTACTGAATATCATATTATCTTATTACAGGAATTTTTTAATGCGTGAAACGTCCAGTTTAATTGAGAAAAAGTTTCCAAAAACTCATATTTGAGTCGTCAAGTGAAACTCAGCGTCAATCTTTCGAAAACTAATGGAGAATATCAATTTCAGAAAATGGTAGAGTGATATTTTAAATATTTGCCAAAGTAAACCCAAAAATTATAAAGTAAGAGGTTTCAAGTAGCCTATCTAGAGTCAAAGTCAGTCTTCTAGACCAATTTCAACAATAAAAACCGACTAGAGCTACTATCTAATCGTCCAATTGAAAGGAATGGCCCTTTGATTGACAATATCTAGACCTGTATGCACTAACAAGGAAAGACATCTTATTACATAAAGCTTCTGAAACAACGAAAAATCAAATTGAATACCTTGAACAGGGTAAATTTGTCAAGAAGTTCGAAATATTTTTAGAAGGAAGCTCCGGAAACCTTATACATATACATAGACATAAATGATCAGCGTGACGAGCCGAGTCGATGTATAGTCTGTATATATGCGAACTAGTCCCTCAGGTATTGAGATTTTGATATGAAATTTTGTAAGCATCCTTTATTCTCTTGGAAACTGGTTATTTCTCTGAACCAATGGCATCGGACCTCTATAGGTTATAGCCCTTGTACAACATGAACGATCAAACAATTCTTAATTATTAACGGTATTATAACTTCGATGCCACTAAAATTAATGTTTCTTCCTGTTAAACTACGAGTACAATTCAATCTAGACAGCATCTTGCTAACATCTTATTGTACCACAGTGCCTATTGTAGATTGGCTCTCATCTCCAACCACCAAATGTTCAAACATTGCGCTCTTGCTCAAGAAAGTGCTGAGCGGAGCATGAAAGCAAACAGGTAGATATGCAACAAGCAAAAAATATTCTTGTTATGCTGGTTTTTCCATCGGCGGCGCAGGCGCGCAGGTTCATACTCAGATGCTGGGCTGCCGCACCACTGTCTCATGTACAGGTATTTGTGTGTGTAAGCGTACTCATTGGTGGTGTGAGTACATCTTGCAGACGTCTGAGCGACACGCTGTAGCACAGACTCCGGACTTCTAGTGAGACTGCGCAGCCGCTTTACCATAGACGACGGCGATGACGATGACGATCGACTGATCGTGTTGGCGTGTCGCTGTGGAGGACGTGTTGAAGCGCTGTTGTGTTGTGTTTGGCCGATCAATATCGTTGGTATCGACTGCTGGCTGGCTGGCTGACTAGCTGACTGGTTGGCCAGCCGTCGACTGTGATTGCAGTTATGGGAGTTGTGTTGAGTTGTTGTTACTGTATGTGCGTGTGTGTGTTTTGTTATTGCCTGCGGTTCGACGTACCTTTGGCCCTTTTCGATTACCACTTATTGTACTCGTACGATACTACGATGCACCGACTCTACCTTTGCGATAGCTATAAACGTTTACAAGTTCATGCTGACTACACGCACACACACATACACCTATACATAGCTATACATACATACAATAGTGTTGTTGTACATCGGTGTGTGTTGATTATTCGGCTGTTGTTGTTGCTCTAGCTCTTGTTCTTACGTATTTTTCTTCTTCTACTTGTTGTTGTTGGTGTTGTTGGCACATTTACTTCAAACTGCCGCATACTTGAGCATTTGAATGCGCTATACACTTGAGTTAATGCCATTGTTTTGTATTTTATGGCTTTTGTCTCCTTTTGTACTCCCGTTTGCCTCGTTTTGTTCACCCATTGTTGCTTTTGTTTCGGCTTGAAAAAGCCATAACTGCATTTTGATTTTTTCTTTCGCACCTTTTGGGTAGCCATGCAGCAGCAACAACAATAACATGAACACAGCCGCAAACAACAACACGTCCACACAATAAGTTTTAAGGTGTAGACTCTCAAGTGCCGTGCCGATCGCTCACAAGGACACCTTAATTCATAAGATCGTCGACCATGTTGTTGTTGTTGTGATCGATAGGCAACAACGTGAAACGGGTCTAAGCCGCCAATTAGGCTCAGGACGCTGCATTCCTCACGTTCAATCCGTGCGCTCGCCGTTCATAACCTCGCATTCATTCTTCATTTGGATTGGAGTTTTCTTTGATAATAATTATTTTGTGTTTCGTCGGTTTTCTGTGAATAAATTCTTGTGTGTTTACTTTTGTACTGACCGCAATATGCATGCCTATATATGTATGTATGTGTGTGCGAAGGCGCTGGAATTCCGAGAAATCGCCCAGCACTTCAGCGATTGTGTAAAACTTATTTGGAATAATACTTTTTGTATGACCGATTTCGTAATGAACTAGAACTATTTATACATAAAGGGCGTTAATAATTTATAGAAGGAAAAAAATTTAGAAGTTGCTATTGGAGTCTTGAAATAAAGATTTGTTTATTTTTATTAAATTTACAGATTCGAAAAACACGGGAGTATAAATTAAAAATTCACCTTTCAATTTGATCACAGTAGTTTGGCGGGCAACTGGAGACAGGACGACCGAATAGAGACAACGTACAAGACACAGTGAAGAAAATGCAGCAGTCATTTTATGGGCTCTTTAAAAGTTTTAAAAAGAACCGACGTTTTCGAGCCAAATTTTGTTCAGCAATGAAGCCCATTTCTGGCTCAATGGGTATGTAAACAAGCAAAATTGACTCATTTGGGACGAAGAGCAAACTGAAGAGAGACAAAACTACCATTTCATTCTGAAAAATAACGGTTTGGTGTGGTTTATGCGCCGGTGGAATCATCGGTCCATAATTCATCAAAAATGATGCCGGTGGGAACGTAACCGTCAATGCCAATCGTTATCGCCCCATGATAACCGATTAATTGATGCCTGAAATTGAAGCTCATGATCGACATTTGGTCTCAACGAAGCGGCGCCTCTTCCCACACATCGCATCAATCATGGATTTATTGAGAGAACACTTCGGTGGACAGATAGTTTCACGTTTTGGGCCCGTCGACTGGCCACCAAGATCGTTAGACTTTTTCATGTGGGGAAACAAAAAGTCTGAAGTGAACAATCCCGCTTCGATTCAGGTCTTGCAGCAAAACATCACCCGTGTCATTCGCCAGGTACCAGTCGAAAGTTTTGAGCAAGTCATCGAAAATTGGACTCAACGGATGGATCATTTGAGACGTATCCGTAGCCAACATCTGAAAGTGATAATCTTCAATAAAAAATAAAAATGTCCAATAATGTGCTTTCGAATGATAATAAAGATTCCCCATTATTTAAAGTTGCTGTGTTTTTCCTTTGAAAAAGTAGGCATCCTCGAAATGGATCACCCTTTATGAGTCTAAGTTTTTAAGGCAAAGAAGATAAAATAGCGTATTATGACAGTCGTCATCTTATCATCAAAATGACAATCCTCCAAGTAAGAACAACGATCCCACTGATGATGAGTCGGCGTTATGGGTTTTCTAGAGAAAGGTTCTGCGCAAGATTTATGGTTCTTTGCGCATTGACAATAGCGAATACCGCAGTCGATGGAACGATGAGCTGTATGAGTTATACGACGACATTGACATAGTTCAGCGAATTAAGAAACAGCGGCTATGCTGGCAAGGTCATGTCGTGCGAATGAATGAAAACACTCCAGCTCTAAGAGTATTTGACGCAGTACCTGCCGGGGAAAGCAGAGAAAATTCCTCTTTCCACTCCGTTGAAATGACCAGATGGAGAAGGACTTAGCTACACTTGCAATCTCCAGTTGGCGTCAAACAGCGAAAAATAAGAACGACTGGAGCACTGTTGTAAACTCGACTATAACCGAGTCTACGCCAATAAAGGAGAAGATGTTTTGGTTTTGGCTCATCTTTAAATCGTCATTCGCTATATTGTTTGACAGATTCGACATCATATTCAAAAGCACAACTCGTCACCAATAATGATACGTTCGATGAATGTATAATCCTCAGCTACATTGTCAGACATATCTTTTGCGACCTCTACTCGACGCCGGTTTTGGAAAAATATGGACGAGTCAAGCATTGACACTCTTTATTCCCAAAGCATCAACCAAAATATGTTCGAGTCGATCTATAAGAAATGTTGAAATGCCTCTGATGCCAACTCGACGATTACCAAGCGCTGTACCATATATTCGACTCCCGAAATGTATCGATTAGGTACCACATGGTAATATTGGATTTGTTATTTGTTATTCCGAGCTTCACATTGAGAACATATTTAAAATTAAGCAAGTAGCTTCTAAGAACTTTAAAAGTCATAATCAGGGGATAATTTTAAGTCCTTGGCAGTATATGGAATCAAATTGAATGTTCTTGAAAGTAAAGGGAAAATTGTCAAAAGGCGTTCAATCGCATGTTTGCATGTTCTTGGCGACCATTTAGCTGGCACATTTCTCGAAATTAGTAACCAAACTAAAACATGAGGCGGCGCACCGTCTTGTTAAAAATAGTGATATTCCGCGTCGAATTAATCAAATTCTGGGAAAAAGTCGCTCAACATCGTGTTATAGCGCTCGCTATTAACGATATTGGCATTTCCTGCGACATTTCGAAAGAAATCTCAAATTATGCAGCGGTGCCACAATTCGCACCAAATGGTGAATTTTTGGGGAAGCAATTGCGTTTGCTGAATCATACGAGGGTTTGATTCTCTTCATTGGTGACAATATTGTTTGTAGACGAAGCCATTAAGACAGAAGTGGGCCTCAATTGAGTAAATGATTATTCGTTAATTTGTAAATTTTTTGGAGATCATGAGTTTGCGTTGTACCAAAGTGACATGATACAAGAAAAAATGTCAACTTCGGCTGCATCGAAGCTGATATACCCTTCACAGGTGCATTTCTTTTAGTAACAATGTGTTCGGTTTATATGGAAGCTATATGCTATAGTAATCCGATCTGAACAATTTTTTTGGAGATTATATTATTACCTTAAGCAGTAATCCATGTCAAATTTTGTGAAGATACCACGTCAAATGAGAAAGTTTTCCATACAAGCCCTTGATTCCGATCGTTCGGTTTGTATGGCAGCTATATGCTATAGTAAGCCGATCTGAACAATTTCTTCGGAGATTACATTGTTGCCCTAGAAAATAACCTGTGCCAACTTTTGTGAAGATACATTGTCAAATGTGAAAGCTTTCCATACAAGAACTTGATTCCGATCGTTCAGTTTGTATGGCAGCTATATGTTATAGTGGTCCGATATCGGCCGTTCCGACAAATGAGCAGCTTCTTGAAGAGAAAATGACGTTTGCAAAATTTCAAAACGATATCTTAAAAACTGAGGGACTAGTTCGTATATATACAGACAGACGGACGGACATGGCTAAATCGACTCAGCTCAACATACTGATCATTTATATATATACTTTATAGGGTCTCCGACGCTTCCTTCTGGATGTTACAAGCTTGGTGACAAACTTAATATACCCTGTTCAGGGTATAAAAATGGAAAATCTTACTGAAAAGTCTGACAAAATTTGAGACAAATTCGTAAACAAACATGGCCGCCAAAAGTAATCCCTAATGGTAGACGTAGTGTCTTTAGTAGCTTATATGTATGTATTTTCTTTAATTACATGGATCTAGAAGAGGTTAGTAGTGATAGCTTAAGGTAGCTTTAAACTGGCGCGGCTTCTTTTGCGGCAGCTTACGCTAAATATTAGGAACACTAAATATTGTAAAAGGCAATCGGCCAAACGAGAGCATATCAGTCCCCAATCATGCCAAAAATAAAATTTAATAATTTTCATTTATTTTATCTGCACGAGTCATCGAAAAATACACTAAACTTAGCAGCTGTTTTATTAAAGCCCCATTTATTTGCAAATACAAACAATTAATTTGAATAAAAAATATTATTTTCTTCCAATAAGCATTGCTGCTAATAAAATGTTGGAGTATTTTTTCAACGCTGTCATTTTGCTTTGAGAGCCGCATGGCGCGATAACATACATATTTCCAAGATAAGCGTACCTTTTTTATTGCTTTTATTGTTATTGCTTTTTTGTTCCTACATTGGTATTTATGTATGTGTATGTGTGTTATTATTTGCTTAATTCGATTTTTTTCGTTTATTGCCTTTTTTTAATTCTTCACCGTTGAATAGTTGCAGAGAAAGTTCACCCGCACTCCACACCCTGCTGCTGCTGCTACGCTGTCACAGCAAATATGGAACTTTTATTCATTTTTTTATTTTTGTTTTTATTGTTGTTTTTGTTTTTGTATCGGTTTTATTTTTGCGCTCCGTTCACTTTCTCCCTCCGCGCAGCCGAATGTGCCGAGTGTGGAGCATAAAGCTGAACGCTGACTGGTATGTGGTGTGCTTCCTTGTTTGTTTGCGATAGCCGAGTTATTTCATAACAACAATAACAATAGCAATAACAAAGTACACTACTAAATGCAGGTACCCCATGGAGTCAGCTACAAGCCCAAACACACACACACATACACACATGCACATCCACAGTAAATAAATAAATATATATGTATGTATGAGCATGAAGCGATTTGCACTCATACTCGGTATCTAGCCATAGCCAAGTCCATAAAGCTTCGCGATTGAATTTTCGTTGTTTACTAGGCACACACACATTCGTCCATACATATGTATGTATGCATGTAGAGCTGCGTCGTTTGTGGTCGTAGCTACTCTCGTAGTGGCTTTGTTGGCCGTTTACATAGTACGAGTATAGTAGTAGTGTCATTGCCAAGGCTAACAACATGGCTTGATAACTGAAACAAGTTAATTTCTTCGGCGGCGTCGTCGTGCAGCCAGCGTCGTCGCAATCGTTGACGTGATTCGTTTGGTTTTGTTGTTCTTGTTTTTCTTCTTCTTCTTCGTATTTTTTGTATGAACGACTTTCTTCTTTTTGTTTTTATTTTTATTTCAGACTGGTATGGTTTTTGTTGTTGTCGTTAAGCAATACAGCACAGCTTCCTCCGTTGTTTCCAGTGGCCATTTCACAGCTTATTCTTTCGCCTTGATTTTATCGTTGTTGTTATTACTATTACTTTTTTTTTTTAATTTTGCCCGCTCTTATACTCTTTCGTTTGCCGCCTCATCAGAAAACAAAAGAAACCACAAATCGTTTTGTGGTTTACATATTTCTGTAGTAATAGTAATTTGCCGCGGAATAGTAGTCGGTGTATGTGTGTGTGGGCGCGGGGGTGTGAAGATGAAGTGTTTCGACATTTTCTTCGGTCATATGCAATCAAGTTTCCTCATGTTTCAGAATAACCCAAGGCAGCAGTGGCGTGGTGGAGGAGGTTAGGAATGCTCGAAGTGTTTATACTCTTGCAACATGTTGCTACAGAGCATAATAGTTTTGTTCACCTAACGGTTGTACGTATCACCTAAAACTAATCTAGATAGATAGAGGGTTGTGTATATATAACTGATCAGGAGGACGTTGAAGCTGTAATTATAAGAGCTTCTGCAGACAATTTGATAACCCCGCTCACTCCCCAAATAACGGTACTGTTAAAAACTACTAAAAGCGCAATAAATCAATTACTAAATCCAAAGACATTAAATTTTACCCCCGAGGCGGTATGAGAGCACTTTTGCGAGCCTGTGTCAAAATCGGACGATGGGCGTGGCACCGCCTTCTTTCAGGTAAAATCATATATCTCGGAACCCTCCGACCGATTTCAAATCGAAATCTGGTATGTGACATTTTCTCACATTTTTATGTTACATGGTGAAAATGGGCGAAATCGGACTACAGCCACGCCTACTTTCCATATAACACGATTTTAAGTTCCATCTGATTCTTTCCATTCGAGTGAACAAATCGAGAAAAAATTAATATAACGGGAAAAAACTTTACACGAATAACGTCTTTATAGTATGTCACCTTATGACCACAAATTGTCCAAGTCCAACAAAAGCTGTTCAAGCCCCTAGGTAGCGAATATGTGGAGCCAAGTATCTATAGTTGACTTTTGACTAAAAATATCGGTCAAAGTGTGATATATTATTGAAATTCAGAGAAAATCTTTTCCTGATAGTAGTATGTATGTATGTTATCGGGTCAAATACTTCCATTAGACCCCATATATCTAATATAAAGATTTTCGAACTTCCATGTGACTTTGTACGCCATATATCGACCAAAATGTGAGTCATCTTAATAAAATTAAGCGTGTTTTCCTTATAACAGTGAATATTTGTGATTAGAACTAATAAAATCGGATGAAAGCTCGTCGTAGACCCCATATAACTAACAGGCCTCATATATCTGAAGGTACTTCCCACGTTTTATTCCTTGCAAGTTGCAAAAGTATGAAATGTTCGGTTTTTCCCAAACTTAGTCCTTCCTTACTTGCTCATTACTATTTTTAAAATGCGAGGCTATACAACTTGCATACCATAAATATAGTATAATTGATAAACAAATGGTTTTTATGCCTTTCGAGGTGTTAAAGTATATTGCTTTTTAATATATTTTGCTTGAGGAATTCGCTATAAATAATTATTTAATATCTTTTAAATATTTACTGAAATATTTTAAATATCTCAGAAAGTAGACGCATAAGTAAATCCCGCCCATCCCATACTTTGGATCCTCTCCTATAAGCTCTCCAAAGAAAGGTTAGTATTCCTAATGAAAATTCATAATCTGAACAAATTTGACTTAGACTCGGAAAAATAGAAATGCGCTCCAAAATTGAACCAAAAGCGAAAATACATGCCTTTCTTAGATTACTGTGATCTGTTTTACCATAAATTCGTTCCAGAGAGTCAAACCGTCAGAAGTTTACTATACCTCGTATACCTTAGCCGTTTTGAGGCGTTTTTTGTAGGAAACAAACGACCGGATTTGTGGGCAGAAAACATCTGTCAGTGTATTCGGTGGGTTTGGCTCTTGTGGCTCTTTTTTGATTTGGAAACTAAAAAATCTGCTTCGGGGACCATTAAAAGTCATTCACTGAAGCTTTCAGTCTCAAGATTTCTGTAATTTGGCCAATACCACCATTTAACTGCGTTTTTAACCTGCGAACTCATAGGAATGTGTACAAGCTACATACATATATTGCTAATGGATTGGAATACTTCCTTTTTACAAAAAGCTATTTTTAAGGAATCATAAATCCTCTGCAATCAGCCCTTTTGAAAATAAACTAGGATTGATTAGTGATTATACTGGATATTGAAAGCTTAAAAAGTTCTAGCCTAACCGATTAATGATCCATATTATCATGTTGTACAACATCTACTCAATCGGAAACTAATTTCGTAGTTCTAAGTCATTATAAAAAGCTCTTTCAAGCGTACTTAAAACTATCGCTTTATAACTATTTCCAAAATTCCATGTAACAGAACAGAGTCTCCTGTTGCTCCCTCCCCTAGGGCGTCATTTCCGCACCGATGGAGTGGCTAATATCGATAAAAGTATTGGCAAAAGTCACGAGTGTATTTAAAAGGAACGGTTATGGACAAATGGAACGGGCTATCAAGTCTTATTACAAGTATACGTAACAGCTTTTAAAAAATTTTGTTCCACTCGCTAAAACTCAAAAAATTCCAAAAATATGTAATGAATATTGTCATCTTTCGACTTCATTCACCGAGTCATGTCATTACTTTGTATACAAATAATAAAACCCCTCTCCAAGCAGTGTTAATTAATTTCACCTACACCTTTGATGCGTCGTTTATTTTACACTACATCTCCAACGCCCGCCTACTCCTTCGGTCCTGCGCTCACTTCACCGACTCCACAAGCCAACAACATGTGCTGACACAGTCACTGCCCCCTATTTGCTCATGAAATACGATTAAACTAACAATGCGCCCACATTAACATAAAATGGACGGCAGCTACATGACAACAAAGACGATGACGACAAAGCCGTTCGTTGCCGACTCCTGGTCGTTGGTAGCCACGGAATGCCAAGCATGGTTCACATAATAACAAACCATATACATATTTGTTTGTACGCTACTACGGGTAAGTATTTAACCTGTAGAAAGTAGGAGGGTACACTTGTAACTGTTAAAATAGTTACGATATGACTCGTTTGGAAGTGCTGGATTCAAGGAGATCTTTTAAAGTGTATCGTTAAAGTTCACGTTACATTTAAGAGTACTAACGGTACTGTAAGTGGATATCACCAGCTAACTTTCTGTCTCTCTCTCTCGCGCTTTTTTTGAGATTGTGGTCTAAAATTGTAGGTATGTCATTTATACGAGAGTTTTGTAGTCGGTTCTTAATCTGCTTTTATTAGCTTTTCTGATGTTTATCTCTAAATCTAACCAACATATACCAGCTGATCAAAATTGACACGGACTGGAATTTTTACCATAAGGAAAAAAAATTTACATTGTGTTTCCTTAAAATTCTGTGCTTCCATAGCATCATTGAAAATCTTTCCGAAGTGGTTTGTCTGTGAAGATGCGAAAGTCATCGAACATTTGTCTCACGCGTGTTGTCTATCCAACTCTGTTAATGACGATAACATCGAAAAACTTAAATAAACAGTGTTTGAAAACCGTCTTGTTGGCATCAGAGAGATAGCAGAGGATCATCTCAATACTTCTAGTGGTTCGACTCAACACATTTTTGTTAATATTAGCAGTGTGAAGCGTGTCAATGCTAGACCTGTGCGAAAAGTCTTATCTTCTGCAAAAACAAAATCGATTGTAATAGATTCTAGGGTTTATGAATATGAAGTCGAAGCTGTTCAACGATCTAGCTAATATCGCTCCAAAAATCAGCCATCCGCGTAAAAATAAAAATTAGCTGAAACCCAACTATTATATGTTGAGGAATAAGAACTGGATTGACTTAGGAGCCTATTTGGAACTAAGTTAATAATTATTTCTATTAAAATACGTGAAAATGTTTGATTTGATCGCATACTAGTATTATATAATATACAATACTGAAAAATATTGCTGATAATCGTATATTTGTTTAATAAACTGCAGGAAACAATGAAGTACCTCATGTGCTCTTGTCCCGGGTTAGCAAGACTAAGCATCTGGGATCCCCACAGTATGATACACTGGAGGAGGTATCGACCGTGAGGCCGTAAAGTCTTTTAAAATTCGCGTCAAGCGCAGGCATCCTAAGCGATGACTACTCCTCTTGGACTTAGCAAGTGAACTTCATCTGGTATCGAAAGGACCAAACTGGTCCATAGTTAGTAAGTAGTATAGTAGTATACTGTATATAGTAGAATACCGATACTAACCTAAGCTATTTGCTTAATCAATGAAATGATTTAGAATATCACATCATTTGTAAAAAAAACTAGGAGCTTTAGTTGAGCGCTCAGTCTACAGTGTTTCCTCGAACCATCCACCACACTCCAGCGCTCGTCCTGAAACAGTCAAATTTACGACTGGGTAACTACTCGTACACATTACGAGTATAATTATATGTATCTTGTAAGTGTGTATGATAAATAATCTAAGTAGTAACGTAATTTTTTGTTTACTATCTTTTCGACTACAAATACAACACGCCGATGCGCTGGTGCAGCCCAACAACCGCCCCACTTGCACTCACACCAATGCATGCTTGAAGAGGTTTCTTGCAACGACCATTCCACCATACGAACAATCACAACATTAACCACAACAACAACGGCAACTACAGTGACTGGTAAAATGCCTACTTTTCTACAAACAACAAACACTTAACTTAATCATTTCTACATTTACGCTTAAAGCGCGCTTGGTATGTGGAAAAACTGGGTACGAGTATGACTTTACTCAATGTACGTATGTATGTTGGTAGATAACTATATATGTATGTTTGTATGTATGAAAGCTGCGGAAACGGGTTCTGGCATTGAAAAGCCAAAGAACACGCCACAAACCGTGTCGTGGAATCAACGGACCCCGCTGGCATTTTGTGGAGCTTCGCGCTGACTCCACGACTGTGCCGAGTCCACATGGTGTGTAAGTGTGTCGTTGTTATGCGTACGAAACGTAAACGTGGCGTAAGCACAACAACGCTACTATTGTTTTTGTTGTTATTGGGTTGTAGTAAATGCGCGTATGTATGCAGGTGAAGGGAAGTGAAGGGCGCTGAGTGATGGAATGCGGTGAGGCATTACAGTGTGGCATGCTGTTTTGGTGGCAACAAAATGGCCTTGAACAAAAGAAGAAGAAAACGAGGAAGAGTATAGTCCAGTAGCTGGAAATAATAACACGTAAGTGCGTTTGAAGTGGAGCTTACTTACATCGTAGCATACAGGGTAATTATTTCGATTAGGTTAAGTAAGTAAGTAATAAATTAACTTAAGTGGGTGGAGGTTGCACGTAAGGTCAGCGTTGCTATTTGCTTAGCGTTGACATCAAGTGTTTTTAGGGCCACAATAATATCAAAAATATATTGAATTAATCGTTTAGGGTGGAGACAGTGTTTAGCTGGAATATTCTGACATCAATGCCGAACTCACGCTACTTCGCTATGACGCTGATTACAAACATACACTGAAGGGAAGAATGAAGAAGCAGTCTGTTGCCAACGGCATCTAGTATAAGAATTGCTAAACATTGAAACCTCTCGAAACTCTATTCGCCAGTGATAGTGACTTTGCGGCTTGTCTGCAACATTTGACTTAATTTATTAGGGGGCTTTTGGAAGTAACGATATATAATTGAAAGATTATAAAATAAAGAGTTTTTTGTGAGATCGGTTTCCATATTATTTGAATTTTATCCGATTGGAGCCTAATCGGTTCTCCGATGACTGCCTGCATTCTGGCGTTGGACCTTTCGGTCTCCAGTGAGTTCGGCACGCGCTGGTCAACAACCAGAACTTGTGCGACTTCGAGATCCTTCTGAACCGTAAGAGTTCATCTGAGCAACTGGCTCTTAGTAAAATTACACTTACTCAGAAGCTCTTTGTGAGCTAGGTGAAATCATCTTATCACGACCTTCTCTATTGCTCAACTTTTGCCAGACTGAGTTCGAAATATCTCGGTTGACACACCTTTGGCAAACCTAGCGAATTTGCTAGGATTGATATTAACCACATTAAATTAAATTTTTGGTAAGCAGAAAATGATTTGTCGATCTATGAGGATCTGGTGATCAACCCTTGGGAGTTTAAGGGTAACACAAAGCATGATTTTCTGTCCAAGTGTGATTCATCGATTTTGGATTACCCCTACGACCTGGCCTAACCTAACCTAGGGTCGAAAAAAAGCTTTTTAAATTCATAAACCCACGTCTCGTCACCAGTAGTCATGCGTTTGATGAATATAGAATCCTCAGCTGTGTTGTACAGCATCTCTTATCCGATCTTTATTAGAAATTGTACACGCTTCTTATCCAAAACATTAAGCAAAATGTATTGAGTCGATCCATATGAGACGTTGGGATTTTCATCATGATTTTGAAGCGCTACACAAGAGGATGGATGGATCTCGAAAAATACAGGTTTTCGATGACTTCGATAACTGACGCCCTTATATGTCTTGTGCCACTAAAGTAGTTGGGTTCGTGATAAATTAGACTCCACTAAACACTCCAGTAACATTTTTAACGAATTCGTAGCTGTGATTCAATTGAAAACTCAAATTTCAATCAAACTCGTTCTTCAATACAATTTTTTCCCATAGTAGACGTAACAAACCGGCATAAAAAAGGTTATACCAGTTTGGTTCAGTTGTATTGTCCAGTCCGGGTCAAATTTGATCAGATGGTAAGATGGGAATATGGTGCAGAGGCCTGGACGATGACAAATGATGAATCGTCGTTGCGAGTTTTCGAGAGAAAAGTTCTACGAAAGATTTATGGTCCTTTGCGCGTTGGCCACGGCGAATATCGCATTCGATGGAACGATGAGCTGTACGAGTTATACGACGACATTGACTTAGTTCAGCGAATTAAAAGACAGCGGCTACGCTGGCTAGGTCATGTTGTCCGAATGGACGAAAATACTCCAGCTCTGAAAGTATTCGACGCAGTACCCGCCGGGGGAAGCAGAGGAAGAGGAAGACCTGCACTCCGTTGGAAGGACCAAGTGGAGAAGGACCTGGCTTCGCTCGGAATATCCAATTGGCGCCACGTAGCGAAAAGAAGAAACGACTGGCGCGCTGTTGTTAACTCGGCTATAATCGCGTAAGCGGTGTCTACGCCAATTAAGAAGAACAAGGTAAGATGGGAATATTTCAGTGAACATCGTCCGGGGTGTACATAAATGCATGATGCATCTATGGCAGTCATCTACCTTGGAATTGGTGTAAATACTAACAATACTGTCAGACCGTAAATGCATTGTAAAGTCACTCTTGCCAATAAGCTCTCTTTGGGTGTAAGTGGTAAAATGAGAAATAAACCGTCTCTACGAAAAATATAATACTTTGAAGTATGAAGTTTCTCAACATATGGATATATAATATCTGGTTTTTTTACGTACTCTTAATAGTTATTACGTACAGAAAAATAGGTGATGAGATCTTGGAGATGTGCTTGAGACTTACTTGCCATAGATTTAACCAAAAATGATGAAAAAAGGGATATTTAACTAAAATTTTCTTCAAACTTTTGTCATAAATTCATAAATTGTAGAATAATGTTATTTTCCCCTTCTTTTATTGTCTATGATGTGATTTTAAAATTTTTTGGCCTTACCCTGTATCCACACATGTGATAAAGAATGCTTACATATCCTGACCAATAAACAAAAACCCCACAAAAAAGCACAAACGAAGCAAGTGAAAGATGAAAACAAACAACTTCTACAAAATAAATGCATGCCAACAACTGGCAAGTATTTACAACAATTCGTCTCTCACACGCGAGTGCTTTCACGCTCTCGGCCGCATGCTTGCTCTCTTTTATGCTCAACAAATTCACACAGTTGCTACTGAACGGATTTTCTTGGCCGTCGTCAGGTTAGCCTTGCCTGTGGGCTGGCTGTTGTTGTTGTTATTATTGTTGCTGTTGCTGCTTCTGCTTCTGATTGGAGTATTCAGCTGCACAGAACCGGTCTATTTTTAGCCAAAAGCCATGGCTAATCAGTGTAACTTTTAATGTTTGTCTGGAAGTGTCCGGGCTCTACGCTGCCAACTAACGACGCAGCGCACATACAATACGCTTTTACATTACAATAAAAGCGTGGCACAATATGGTTATGCGTTTTAACATTTCCATATGTACTTATATACTTATGTACATGTGAGTTTGTGTAGTAATAAATGTTTGGACGAGTATGGCGTTAAATTTGTTTACACTGCGTAGTTTTAAGTTTTGGTAATAATTACTTTTTGTACTAGCAAGGCACAGCAACAACAACAAAAACAAAGAGCTGACTGTTAAAAAAATATACTTATATACATATGTATGTATGTGGTATTAAAAAAATAAAAAAAATTAAACATTAAAAAATTTAGAAAAAAAATAGAATTAATTTTAAAATTAAGAACAAAAAATTTAAATTAAAAAAAATTTTGGTAGCATAATAAAATCTAAACCTTTATAATATAATAAGAAAAAAAATACATAAAAAAATTAAAAATAAGAATAGAAAAAAATTTCTAATTAAAAAAATATTAATTTGGTAGCACAATAAAATTTTAATTTAAAAAAAAAAGTAAATTTAAAGAAATTTAAAATAAATTAGAAAAATTAAAAAAAATAAAAATAAAAAGTATAAATTAAAAAAATTAATTTGGTAGCATGTTAAAATTTTAAGCTTTATAAAAAAATTAATGAAATAAACTTAAAGAAAATTAATAAACTAAAATTAAGAATAAAAACTAAAAATTAAATAAAAAGTTAATTTGGTACAAAAATAAAATTTTAAGCTCTATGAAAAAATGTATAAAATAAATTTAAAGTATGTAAATTTAAAAAAATCAGAAAAATTGTATAAATTAAAAAAAATTAGAAAATTACAAAAATTAATGTGGGCATAATAAAAATTTAACCTTTATGAAAAAATTAATAAAATAAATTTAAAGAAAATTAAAAATTTAAAATTGAAAAATTTTAAAAATTAAAAAGTTAAAAAGAAAAAAAAATTAAAAAATTAAAAAAAAAAATAGAAATTAAAAAATATTTAAAATGTTAAAAATAAATAATTTTTTAATTAATTATTTTAATTAAAAAATTAAAAATAAAAATCAAAGATATAATTTGGTAGCAAATAAAAAACTTTGTTAAAAAAATTAATCGAAATTAAAAAAAAAAGAATTTAAAAATTAAAAAATTGGTAGCATAATAAAATACCAACCACGTATTGCAAAAAAAATAATCAGTGAAACAAGCGCCGTCTGCGACTCACTTTTATACGTACATATGTATGTATGTACATATGTACATATCTACATGTGTTGAATGCCACTCATACGCCCCGCCGTCACACGCTTGCACAAGCTACAGATGTGCAAGATGTTGCTGTGTTGGCGTTGAAATTGTCTAAATTGTTGTTGTTGTGTTTCATTTCATATTTTAAACGATTTTCTGAAGTCAAAATTTTAATTTTTATTTCTTAATTATTATTTTTTTATTTAGTTTTTTTTTTAACTTTGTATTATTGTTTTTTAATTTATTTTAATTAAAGATTTTTTATTTATAATTTTTTTTATTTACTATAATTATTACAGTTTTTTCAGTGAATTTAATTTAATTTAAATTTTTTTTAATTTATTTTAATTTCAACATTTTTTTGTATATATTTTTTATTTTCTGCAATTTTTAGCGCTGCAATTTACTTCTATTTATAACTTTTTTTCCAGTTTTTGCTTGCTGCAATTTTTCGAAATACAAAATCGGTAAGCGAAATTGAAAACGGCATGGCACACAATTTGTATACATTTACACATTTATTTATACGCAATAAACACTTCAAATTGTTATGCAATCTAAGCGCTTTCAATGCGAGCGACCGGCCATCCATCAGGCAATCATTTGCTATGAATGTGTTTTTTCACAAAAAAAAAAAAAAAAATGAATACAAACAAATTAAACACAATTTTTTTACTGTTTTTTCCCCCTTTTTTCTGCTTTGTACGAATTTAATATGATTTATTTTTTGTTTTCATATTTTTTCTCGGCTTTCTTGTCCGCCTAACCGCTTTTTCAACGCTTGCACGTTCTTATTGTATTACTTTGCATTCATTTATACGCTTTATACAGTTTTATTGAGTTTTCATTGTATTTTTTTTATTTTCAAGATTTTTGCCTTTATTCAGCTTTTGCTTCATTCTTAACGTCCACGCTGTGTGTCCGCATATTTTATACAATTTTTCTGTTTATAGCCTTTTTATTGCATTTTTTAATTCTCGCAATTTTCGGTTTTATTTTTTAATTTTTTTATATATTTTTTTTTAATTTGGTTTTATGTGCTTTCTGCTTCTGTTTTTGTTTATTTTCGGCTACTTTGCATTTTTGCAAATCAACCACACACACGCACACACTGGCTCAATTGCTGTCGGCAACAACACGCTGAATATCGTTATAATTCGCATCCGTCGTGGCCGACGCCGCCACCGCTAGCATGTTTGCTGTCGTTGTGTCTGTTGATTTTTGTTGTGCGCGCCTCCACACGTCACGTCGCGTTGTGCCGGACAATATGATTGCCACTGGAATTGAGATTCGTGCGCTGCGAACTGGCGAATGCGGCCACTTAAGTCCACTTATGAGTGCGTGTTTGTGTGTCTGTCGCAGTACAAAGTCGCACAATACAACAGTCAGCTGCTTTGTCTGAATGTTCGTCCGTCCGTTAGCCACTGCCTGCCAGCGCCGCCTCAATGGAGTTCTTTCTTTATTTATTTTATTGGTGACTGCCAAATGCGGTGAATAATGTTATTATTAATGCTAGTGGCGTTCGTGTTGTTGCTATTATTATTATTATTTGTTGTTGTTGTTTTCATTATTGTAATTGTTGCTGGCGTTTTTGTTGTCATTGTCGCTGGTTTTCAGTTTCATTTGCGTATCCACGAAATTATTTCTGCTGAGCAATCAGCAATCACACACGAACATGACTCCGAACGAGCTGCCGACCGAGATGCAAACATGCGCGCCGCCTTACAACATCCACGGCGCGTAGACTTCTGAATTGAAGCGAAATGAATTCGCACTCGCTGGCGATAGCAACTCGATGGCTGGCTCTTGGTAGTTGGTGTGCGCCCTACTAGTCCCTACCAACGGGCCATAGACAGTGGCGCGTGTGAGGGGCGCAGTTATAAATACTTGGTTACACACGTACAAGTAGCGGCAGTCAGCGACTCCCCACAGCCTAAGCCTTCTAGGCAGTGCGCGAGAATGACGTTCGATTGGACGAACTTGGTAAACGAGGTGGCACCTCGCTGGCGTAACCGAATCCGTCCGACCAAACAAGGCATACAAAGTCTTCGAAGGCATATTATTTGTTGTTATTTTTTCACTACACACAAACAGCAACAAAAAATGTGTAAATGTGCACAAAAACAACAATACTCAATTTCTATCGCAGTTATCAACAAAGCGTCGGTGTGCGTAAACTTGTATGCGCATGTGTGTATGAGTGTGTGTACGTGTGTAGGCGTTGGGCGGTTCGAACCGACTCACAGTGGCTGGAGCATCCAATAATGGAGCGGTACAGGCCACAATATGCGACGTATTTCAAGAAAAATATTAGCTACTTGTTACGTAAATGCAGCTCACCCCTCGCCACACCGATTAGATTACATGAAAGGATAACGGATACTTACATATGTATGTGTCTATGTAAATATGCAATCGATATAAAGAGTAAATAAAGGTTGAATCTATTTTTGTTGGTAATATAACCTCAAGGGCAGATTTAGGCACCACACGTGGTTGCTTACGGTACATTGAATTTTGGTTGTGGATGGAGAGAGTGATAAAGGTGTTTAGTTGCATTGAAGAAAAACCGGCAGTGATAAACTTTGAACGGTAAGGATGGACACTCCGTGTGTTAACTCGAACTTTCGAAAAAAATTATCTTGCTGAGAAATATTAATGTTGTCCAGAATTCGTTTCTTCTATTGGTAAGCAAAAATTTACAATCAAAGCTTTATTACTTTACTGGATTGGTTCATATTCTACAATAAGATACGCTGTCCTACTGATAACTCTTTGGAGTGTCTTCCAAGAATGTGTTCCAGAAAACTCAGTGAAGGTTGTTGTGGTTGTAGGAGGACCAAAGAGTACTCCTAAAATAATTTTGAGGAATGCTGCCAAGTTGACAGTCATTAGCGGATATAAGTTTGGATTTTCCTAACTACCATGGGAACGATCGTGGATCGTGCAGTTTAGCTTCGACTTCCTTTAACCTTTTCGTGCCGAATGCTCTAGGCATTTTGCTATAATAATTCCGATTTTATGTGGTCGTCGCCTGTTTTCAAAGGATATTGTCTGCTGTAATCTCATTACATTGCTTTAAACGAATACACGGATTTTGGAGACCATTAGCATAATCGGTTTTGGGAATCAAGCGGTGATGCTAAGGTGAGTAGGTGATTGGCCTTTTGCATCTGATTCTAAATTCGGAGTTGACGGTATCGCTGGGCTGATGATAAGGTTACACCGTGTTTGCTGGGTCGCCAGAAACTCAAACGTAGTGAACCAGGGGTACCGCGGAAAGGTGGGATTGACATTTAGAAGGGATAGGCTATATTTTCGCATCACCCATCTAAGCACTTTGGAAAAATGTAAATACTACACTGGCGATGAGTCTTGGATCTACACCGATGGAAATAGACGATCAATCGGTCGAATGTGATGGCAAAGGTGAGCCAAAGCCGAAAACACCACGTCAGAGCAGATTAAAATTCAAGGTTATGTTGACAGTTTTCTTCGTTTATCGAAGTTTATAGTGCACTCCGAACTCCTTCCGGCCAGCCAAACTGTGGAGAAGGAATACTACTTGAGTGCTATGCGTCGACAACTCTTGGTTTTTGCGTCAAGATAATGCACCGTCACATACTGCATTGAATCTTTTTGAGTTTTTCGCCAAATTTTCGACCAATATCGTGCCGCAACCACCACATTCGCCTGATTTAGCTCCGCATGACTTCTGGCTATTTCGAAAACTCAAAAGACCGCTTCGGAGGAACCGTTTTGCGTCAACTGCAGACATTAAACGTGAATCGCTCGCGCCTTGAAGGCCATTCCGGGAATTGACTTTAACAACTGCTTCGAGGATTGGAAAAAAAGTTGGCACAACTGTATTAGGGCCAAGGGGAATTAATTTGAAGCGGACGACGTAGATTTGAAGAATAAATTACGAATCTATAGTCTCTATAGTCTAAAGTTCCATGGATGCGAGTATATTAAAGTCGAAAGCTAGGCGTTGTCCGCTTGTAATTGGTTAAACCATGGCATTAAATATGGTAAAATGTTCAGAGACTATATTTGCCACCTTGTTACATACTTAGACCGCACTCCGGATCACATTCATGTCTTCCTTGTGAAGCTGCTTCGTCGGCGGTTGTTCCGGAACTGAAAGTCATTCCATCTTCAGAAATTTATGAAAATCAATGCATACAAGTACAAAAATAACAAATCAATTCAATGGGGAAAAAGTTTCCATCAGCATGTGGGTACATTTAGGGCAAATCAACGCTGTCATATGACAACCGCTTTGAAATCACATGCCGCCTGTACACAAAGTGCGCCATTATGTGTGACCTCCAGCTGATTTCTATGGAGACCAACTTCACTTTTGTTGCTATTTGTTTTTGCTGCTTTTTTTCTCTTTTTTTGCATACAATTACTACGGAACTGATTTGCGCATGCCTCACGAATGCTTAAAATCTTTGTTGCTTTTGCCTTGTCGTCTGCAAATACTTTTCCACCGAGCTTTTGTTGCTTTGAGCATTTCATTCGTTTCCTTTCGGAATGTTTATTTATTTCCTCATCAGTTTTGTTGTTGGTGTGATTGTTGTTTCGCTATTGTTTTTGTTGCTGCGAAAGCTTTTACTATTTTTACACACGACCACGCGCCTTCGCGTGGTCCTGGATGACAGCTTCGACACTTCTGAATGGGCCTTGGTCACCCACACACACTTACTATCTATATATAGCATAGTTTTGTGCGCCATGCGCCACACGGTGGCAAACCCATGCCATTTTTGATTAAAATAAAAACGAAACAGAAGTACGAAGTTCACCCGAGGTTCGCTGGGCGCTGCCGGGAAGTGCGGCTTTTGATGACTGGCACGTGGCACACAACAGTAGTTAAAGGCAAACGAAAATTTCATTCAGTCATACAACAAAACCGTAAAAAAAACTAGAAAAATGGGGAAATAACAAAGAGTATAAGAGTAGGGAAAACAACCAAAACAAAGCGAAAAAACTTTGAGATGACAATTCGATAAGCACGCACACACACACAATTTAAGGTCACTCAGTGACAAAAACAATTCCACGAATATTTAGACCAGATCTTCGATTGCCCAAAAATTGTTTGTTTACCAGATGACTTATATAAGCTTCGATAACCCACGGAAAGTTTTTCATAAATAAATAAAAGTATAATATATATTGACACATCAACCGGTAAATATAT
This sequence comes from Bactrocera tryoni, assembly GCF_016617805.1. Lineage (NCBI taxonomy): Eukaryota > Metazoa > Arthropoda > Insecta > Diptera > Tephritidae > Bactrocera > Bactrocera tryoni. Next base: position 37,452,017 of record NC_052502.1, read on the forward strand.
TTTGTAAGAAATATTTTTCTGTGTTTAACGTATCGCAATCTCACTGAGGATATCCAAATAGATTAGTAATAATGGGCTGTCAAAAAAGTCTTGCGGTATTTTTATTGATTCTTTTTTTTATTGAAATTGAAATGAATTTTTGATGACTCATGCCCAGCTCTTGACCGATGCTACGGCTGCTACTATGCCGGTCTCTTTCGACCAATTCAGCATTTTTTTCGCATTTTTCGACGACAGGCCTTCCGGAGCGTGGCGCATCTTCGACCACCTCTACACCAGAACAAAAATGTTGAAACCATCGTTATGCGGTGGAAATGGAAACTGTATCGGGTCCATAAACTGCAAAAATTTTATTGGCGGCTTGAGATGCATTTTTGCATTTATCTTAGTAGTACTGTAAAATATGCCGTATTTTCTCTTTATTTTGCTCCATGTTTGCGACGCTATTACTCACGAACGACTTAAAAGAAACGACAATCAATCAAACACGTGTTAGCGCGTGAAATGAGCTTTCCAAAAAGGTATAGCATGACCCGATGCGACGTATAACTAGAACTACGCGCTTTCAGCGCCAACTAGCGAAAATACCGCAAGACTTTTTTGACAAACTATTACTATATTCGGTTGTACCGAAGCAAAAAAATCCTTCACAAAAAAGTTTTCCATACAAGAATTTGATTTTCATTGGTTTGTTTCTATGGCAGCTACATACAATATACAAAAGTGATCCGATATCCGCAAAAAATGTGCAGCTTCTTAAGGAGAAAAGCGCGTATGCAAAACTTCATATCAATATCTCGAACACTAAGGGACTAGTGACAGGCAGAGTCCCTTTCCTTTGGCTTCTCAAAAATATTAATTCTGTCATAAATACAATATTACCACGGAAGGGAACAAAAATCAATTTAAGTCTTATTCAACCACTGTATTGGGAGTATTGGGAGGCGTAGAAAATGTTCATTCTCATCCCAGTGAAGGCTGGACATTCGCAGAGACTATATCACTGCCGCTGCTCATCCTCCGCGCATGCTCTGCTTTTCGCCGAATACACTTCCCACTTTCTGAAGGTGGGGCCTAAAGAACAGGTGCCCTGTAATAACCTCTACGATGTTAGTACTCCCTTTTGTTTACCATTATGAGCATTTTGGTCTGTCCCTCATCACTACTACTTTGCGGTATGCCCTGTGTCGCTTGTGTTTTAAGGCCTGAGATATTCCTTTAGGGTCCATTGCTTCAAACAACCCTTGAAGGCGAGTCCCGAGAGGACCAGCTCGTCTTCCTTTTCATTTGCTTCTATTCCTATGTATATAACCGGGTACCCAGATGATATTCACCGAGTTACCTGCTAAACGTCTAGTTATTGTCTGCTTGCATAACCTAATGCAATGAGACTTAGGATTGAAGCTACGAATAGCCTTAAATACCGTTTGTATATCCAATAGAACGGTTATAGACTTGCTGGTTAGAGTAGAAGCCCCCTTGGAACCTTCTGTAATACCAAAAATTGCGGCCCGAAAGACTGAATTATGTTAGAAGCTTGCTCCTGTTTCACCCTTTGATTCGACAGTGTATATGTACATATATCTTGCCATTGGAGCTGCTGATCACAGAACCATTTTTCCAATCTTCACTACTGGGGAATGAAAAAGAAGTATTTAGTTACTACATAGTGGATCTCCCTTACTCGGTCGCAGTACCAGCTTAATCCGATTTCATTAACATGATCGAATATGATGCCTAAAATCATAAGCTGACTGGCCATAACCATTGTCTCATACTTCACTTGTGTATGTTTTGGTCGGATGTCAGGGATAACCTCCAGTTGCACCTGTTCCAGGGATTTAATATGGCACTTTTTTGTTAATTCCATCCTCCACACCACTGCACCATACGTTAGTATTGTGCAGATGACACTTGTATAATAGACCAAGTAAACCCTCTTTGGAGCAATAGCTCTTCTGCAGAAGTTCCAAATTGGAAAGACTTTGGAAGCCTTGCTCTCCAGATCCAGCAGTATGTGAAGAGATATGTATATGTAAGCAATACAATAATAATAATAGCGATCTCTTAAAAGTGATGCTAGTGAATAAAGCTACAAAGAACTTTTTGTTAAAAGCTTTTTATTTTACTAATAAACCCACAATTCACAGCTTTCATGGCTGTATCTCAAAAACTGTTACTCAAGTCAACTGGGACCTTGAGAACAACATTCTAGAGATGTTGTAGAATTAAATAAAATAATAAAAAGAACGATCTTTTGAAGTCGTGAGAAACATGTAACCCCTTATTCGAATGAACATTTCAATAAGGAAGTTTTTTGAAAAACAATTGCATACAATTAGGCGAAACGGCAACAGAAAGCTCAAATTTCAGCGAATTCTCATACCAAATACGGTGATAATACATACTTATTTAATTTTTATAGTGTAGCTTTTAACAAAAAAATTTAATTTTCGAATCTCTAAAAAGTGAAAAAATTAAGATTTACCTTTCATTCAAAGAAATAATATACGAAAACGAAGCAAACGCTCTTAACTTTCGCATTTAGCAATCATCGAAATAAAAATCCTTGGTACAACAATAATTCGCTAAATTTTTTGTTTTCATAAAAACATTGTTATTTTGTTATTTTTCTCCTTTACTGTAATCAAATTCACGTCCACTATTAAAATTTAACACAAATTTCAGTCTTTCGCTCGTCTATTTACAAACACCTAAATCGACTTGTATGTGCGTAATACACACCGTGTATAACCATATACATACATTTAAATATACATATATATATAAGTATGTACTTGTACATATGTACATATATATTTTATTTAGCTGCGATAAACGAGCATATTTTTGGCACCTGTGCGATATGCTCCAATGAGTGCGTCTGTTAGTGGCTGCAAATTAAACAACTTTGATAATTCACATGATGGGCTAAAATACATACATAAACACACTCGTATATGCTAACAAAATCTATAAAAGTTGATGAATAAACACAAGGGTGTGTTTTATTTGTTCGTAATTTATGATACCAATGAGTATATATGCATTAGGATGGTACATAGAGTACCCGATAATTATTTAAAGATTGCCAGAAGTACAAGCTCTACATTGCTATAGTTTTTGTCTAAGTGTTGGACGTTTTTAGGATAGCGTTATGAGCTTCGGTCGTTAAATGAAAGAGTAATCATTATTAAATCTACATAGAAATGTTAGTCTTTGAATTCTATGCGAAAGCAGCAAGTCGTAATACATGCATCGCACGATGTGTACGGCCTTTGCGTAAGAAAGGGATGAACACGTACGCAAGAGTTTTGGTTAGAATTGGCCTAAAGAAACTCATGGAAACTTTAGCCGAAATCTCTGATAGTGCTGTAATAACGAGTTTTTCATTAAGAGCGTTTCAAAAGTTGAAATAAAACAAAAACGGTTTGGGATATCAATGAAATTCTTTACTCCTGTGAAAGTACATTCGATGCCATTACGTATGGAACCCTATTTTTTTGCATAGCCACCACGGGAATGCTTGCAGCAGTCCAGAAGCTGAACTCAATTTTCGGCTTTTTTCAAGTTCGATATTCGTACGGAGTTCATCAATCGTCGCTGGCTTGTTGGCATAGACCATATACTTGACTTAAATCCACAGGAAATAGTCTAACGGCGTCAAATCGTACGTCCGCGGCGGCCAATTGACTGGGCCATTTCATGAGATAACACTTTTACCAAACTTGGTTTTCAATAAATCGATTGTGACATTCGATGTGTGGCTTGTGGCGCCCTTCTGCTGGAACCACATATTGTCCAAGTTCATATCATCCAATTCGGACTAAAAATATTAGATTATCATTCAGCGGTAGCGATTCTCATTCACAATAACATACCGGTCTTGATCATCAGGGAAGAAATACGGCCCAATGATGCCGCCGGTCTATAAACCGCACCAAAGTATAGTTTTTTAGAGATGTAATGGTGACTCATGAAGTACGCAAGGATTGCAGCTTGACCAGTAACACTTATTTTGCTTATTGACGAAGCCATTCAGCCAGAAATGAGCCTCATCGATGAAGATGATTTTTTGAGTAAAATCCGGATCATTTTCAAGTTGCTCAGCCCAATTCACGAACATTCGACGATTCTGCAGGCTTCAGTTCTTGCATCAATTTGATTTTGTAAGGATGTAGGCCAAGATCTTTTAGGAAAATTCGCCACAATGAAGTCACAGAACGACGTGAGAGAGACAGATTTGGGTATTCTTCAATTGATGCGCTGGCGACAGCAATATTCTCGACACTACAGGCACTTCTTTGTCTCACTGACAAGGAAACGTTTTGTACTGTGCCTTTGGATCTAAATTTTTCCACCAGGCGTTGAATTTTTGATCTGCCAGGATTATTATGACGACCATAAGTTGGACGTAGCGCTCTTAAAGTTGAGGCAACTGACTCCGAATTTCGGTAGTAAATTTTAATAATATCGACTGGTTGCTGGATCGTATATCTTTCCTTAATGGAATGGCAAACCTTACTGAAGAGAAATGTCGAAAGAGCGGGAAAAAATATGGCGTCATTTTCTGTCCCAATCGGTCTACTTTTGTAGCGTCCCTCTTGAAAACCACGTTATAATAAAACTATTTTCAAACTACCGGTCCACTTTATACCATATCTATCGGTCAATATGCAAGAAATCTTGATAAAATTCGGAAAGAATGGGTGAAATCATGGCGATAACTTAAGTTCAATTTCAAGTTTTGCCAACACCAGAAGGTGTTTTCCAGGCTTTGATTCTTGCAAGGGAGCACAGAAAGTATGAAATTTTCGGAACGGTATTTAGCACTTCCTTACTTTTTTTTAAATTTTTCTCCGTAAAATACTGACCTCCCTAATAAAGGCCATAAACAATTAACGCAAAATTGTTGTGCAAATCGCGTGCGAATGTCTGTTATGAAGTGACAAAAATAGATGTACAATAGCAAAACAAATAAAAATTAACGCGAAACCGCAAATATTACTACGCAAAGCTTTACATACAAACACACATAATTATTAAAATTTTGTTTCAAGAAATCAAATAGTAGCACCTATGAGCATGAATAGATATACAAATCCTGTATGTACATGATACAACAATATTAAAAAGTCAGGAAAATAAATAAATCTCAATGGTTCTTCGGCAATTCCGCAGACCCGCAGACAGGCCCGTAGTCTTGGCTTTCTCGTGTGCTTTTCTTTAAATTTTTCCATTATTTTTTGTTTTGAAAATAGATCGTTCAAATAAACTTATACGCAAAGTTGTACATACATACATATGTACATATATAGCCGACAATAGCGGTCAACACTGCGACTCTGTGCTCTGGCATCCACTTTTTTCCGTTTATTGAATGTTTTCGTTTTTGCCGTATTTTTGCGTCTGATTTCGTTTTAATGCTTTTGCAAGAGTTCTATTTATAAAACAATGAGATCACTGCGGAGATTTTTTCCTAATGCAGTTGTCGACATCCACACACACACACATATACATACATACGTATTTATATATGTAAATGCCTGCGTGCTGAAACTGCGGGTACTTTGAGCTGCGCCAGCATTGCCAAAGGAAGACAATTGAAATTTGGTTTATGTTTTTTCTAATTCTCGTTGCACAAATGGTACATATGTGAGTGTGTGTGTGTGCATATTTACATATTTATAACTTTGTGCGCATACTTAAAGGGTATTAGAATAGGTATGTACTACTTTGTTTGAGTATTTCGTTGTCAGCTGTCAGTTGTTGGGTTTCTTAATTCTCAGATTTTGAGTATTAGGCGTGATTTTAACTGTCAAGTGGTATGTTCCATAAGTTTTAAGCCACTAACAAATGTTTGATGATTTTCACCAACGAGAAACATTCAAATCTCCAACATTGTCTACCGAGAGTCGAGAGAGAGAAAGGAAGAGCTTCATCAAACATTCTCCGAACGTTGAATAGCCCTGAGAAGCTTTGGACTAGAGAATAAACTTTGTCATATCTTCAATATCGGAGTACGGATCTCGAACTTAGCCGAATAATATCTTCATAGTGTAAACCCCCTTCATAGTGTAAACGCCTTTAGAGACGAAAATCACAAAGGGACAACGATAATGTTGGCCTATCTGCTTTTATCAAACCCATCTGAGGTCCTTACTTGCATAATAAAATGCACATCATTATGGATTTCATCGAATTCAAGGTTCACGACTTCTTAGTAAATTTTTGTAAAAGCCGACTCTCTATCCTGCGACTTCTTCAATCTACATCTGTAGAAAATAATTCAAGCATAGCTGAATAGAGAAGGTACCATCTTTTATAAGAGTGTACAGCTGCGGAACAGTCGTCGCACTTGGGACTTGGCTCCCACGTGACTATTGATAGTCATAACTTCGAAGTCGGAGATAATTACGTCAATCATGAAACCAGCATTACACCAACCTCTAAATCCAACGCAGAATAACTCTTGCCAACAGGTGCTACTTCAGACTGAATAGGTAATGTGTACTAAAGTTCTCTCTCGACGAACAAAGACCAAACTCTACAAGTCACTCGTCATACCCGTTCTGCTATATGATGCAGAGGCATGGACGATGACAATAATTGATGAGTCGGCATTTTGAGTTTTCGAGAGAAAGGTTCTCCGGAAAATTTATGGTCCCAGACGCATTGGCTTCGGTGAACACTGCAGTCGATGGAACGATGAGCTGACAGTGACATATGTAGTTCAGCGAATTAAGAGACAGCGGCTACGCTGAATGGAGGAAAATGCTCCAGCTCTAAGAATATTCGACGCAGCAACCGCCTGGAGGGGGAGCAGGGACAGTGGAAGAACTCTGCTCGGTTGGAAAGACCATATCTTGTCACATTTAAAAATTTTCTATATAAAGACTTGATTTGGATCGATCAGTTTACATGACAGCTATAAGCTACAGTGGTCCAATAATGGCGATTCCGACAAATGAGCAGCTTCCTGAAGAGACAGAGACGTGCGCAAATTTTCAGATCGATTTCTCAAAAGTTGAATGACTAGTTCGCGAATATAAAGACAAACGGGCTGACAGACATGACTAAATCGACTCAATCCTTGACGCTGATCATTTATATAAATATATTTTATAGGGTCTCCGAAGTTTACTTCTGGGTATTACAAACTTCGTAGCAAACTTAATATGCCCTGTTCAGTGTATAAATATTGACACATCGAGAAGATCTGATAACTTTTAAAACAAGCTGAAAATCGCATAGCCTAAACAGAAAACCCTCTACTTTATAAAAAGGTTACGACGCTTAAAGGGACACCCTTTAAAAGTGTTCATACAACATAAGTACATATATAAGCTTGTATCACTGGCATATTGTGCACGGGAAAACTCGGGTTCGGGAAGGTGAATCGAGGCTGTGCATGATTATGTGTGGGCAGAGCCAAGCGGCACGTAATCTAAATATGTATGATTTGGTTATTGCGCGAGCACAAATAAATAAATATGTGCATACATTTTATATACATATACATATGCCTGTATGTACATACATACATATTTAAGTGAGTGTGTATTTATTGTGTATTAATAAGTATTTGTGGTTTATAATTGATTGAGGCGGCTTGGAGGCGCCTGCCTGCAAACACTAAACTCGGCAACTAGCTGAGTAATTATTTTTATTATCAATTATTCCATTTTATTTTTGCTTTGTTTGGAATTTTCACTAACTTGTATTAATCGTAACAATTCCAAGCTGTTTCCAAGTGCAAGCTGCAAGCTCTGTGCAATCAGGTCAACTAAGGGGGCTTTTGTAATCTAAATGCTTGCTATGTTTGTGTTTGTAGTTGTATTTATTAAGACCAGTACGTCTAATTTAAAACTTAATAAGCTAGGTTATTTCTAAATGCATATCTGCATAACAACAACAATTTTAGAAAACTACGACAACGGCTTTGGTGGGAAGTGCATGAAATGCAATTAAAAGTATTTTGTGAAATAAATGTTAATCTGTAGAAATTTAGCAATTTATTGGCAGAGTGGCTCAGGTCTTTAATGTGATTTTAAGTATATACCACTTCCATTGCACCTGGTCTCCATATTTCATGTTAAGCCGCTTTATCAGATATGTTATTGTATTGTTGTTATTTGTTTTTAGAGTAATATTATATATGGTTATATTTGTACTCCATTTGTGAATATTTAAAGAGACCTTACTATAAGTAAACCATACACCAAATTTCATTCAAATTGGCCGAGGGGTTTGCAATACACATATGAATATATAGATGAGTGTGGATTAGGTATATTTCAATTTTACGTACTTGTTAGCTTAGAGTTGCCTTAAATTATGTTTAAAAGTTTACAGTGCATGCAGCGAGGACAAATCGCTTCAGAAAAAAGACAATTATGTCGATGGAAATGAATGTCAAGACTTATTCGAGTTGATCGCTACATCAAACGCTACCTTCGGCCCACTGGTCATTTAGACTCAAAAGATGCAAGCAGATTTTCACTGCCACGCGGTCAATGGACATGAATGTATCCCCTTTACAGAAAAATGTTCAATGTTGAAGGAGTTTTAAATAAACAAAATCTACGGAAAACATTCGAAAGACGCAAAAAAATTTATTCCAGGGTTAAAAGTGGTCACCAGTTGTAGTAATGGTTTTATGGGAAGTCTCCTGCAGAATGTTTTAGATGGCATGATAAAGCAGTTAAGCAAAAACCACCCAACAGTGGCTTTAAAGCAAAATTCCTGGTTTCATAGCTGCAGATGACGGGCCGTCTGGAAGTCCAGATTTTAATGGATTGGACTACAGTTTGTGATCAAAGTTGGAGATCATACATAGCATGTTAAATACCGCACAGAAATTTGAAGAGTCTCAAAAAAACGCTAGTTTGAACAGCCCCATTAATACTAATAGAAATAGTACGTGCTGCTGTTGATCAATAGACGAATCGTTTGAGGGCGTGGGAAAACAAAGGATGACCAATATAGTATGTATTATTAAATAAAACTAACTTTGATAAAAAATGTTTATGATTTCATTTTTATAACGGCCTCTACTTGTAACAGAGCTCATGGCGTGACTAAGTAATTTTAATCAGAATATTGAAAACTCACACACCGTTTTGATTTGATGGCATTCTTAGAGAAAATAATTTCTTAAACAGCAGACAACTTTTACTAAAATTCTTTTAACGATATTACAATAGTAAGTCTCAAACGTTTCTGAAATGCAGAAAATTGTTTGCCGAAGCAAATTCCAAAACATTGGAAAAACAAAGGTTGATCTTTTTTTGGAGCATCACAGGCGGAAAAGTCAACAAACTTCTGCTGCTTTTAAACGGTCCCACAGAGCAGGGCTTTCACAAATCTTAAAAACGCCGTGATGTTGCAGTTAAGTATCGATAAAGGCTTCTGTCATATGGTCGCAATGATGATGATGATGAGATGAAGTACTGGAGATCACTTATTCAACGTACGGATAAAATTCTCTACAGCCTTAGGCATCCCGAATACCTTTATATCTTTCTAAGTCTATCACAATTGTCATGAAAATCTTTAAGGCTTATATTGGGTCAATCTTATAATGGGTCTATTACTAGATTGATTCGGTTTTCAAAGATGTCATAACTTGATTATCATTCCATTATACCAATATTTAGAAAATTTTGTTAGAAAGCTATCATCATGTCATTCATTTAAAGCGTAAATAATTTTTTTAACCTAGATATGTATGTTATGGAAATTTGTTGACATACGACATGAAGCCAAGATAAGTCTGCTGAAATATGTGTTACCCTACCAACCGACAAAGCCGAATATCCATTACTACAAAAACGGTATTTGGAAGGACCAGAAGCAATCGAAGCAGAACGCCCTCACTGGAATATGTACGTTATCAGATCAGGATATCAAAAATATGCTTGATTAATTTTTGGCCGCCAAGCCAACTAGATTGATTTGGTGAAAATATCTCGCCAAAAGTCTCGTCCGTACAAAGTCTTTAGGTTTATCGGTTAGTTTGTCGATATAGGGTTTCCATAATTGAGCAGCTTCTTCATGAAAATAGGACGACTTTAAAATTTCATATTGGTATCTCAAAAACTAAGGGACTAGTTGACGTCTGTATACACAGACGGACGGACATTTATATAGTTATCAATTCTCTAGGGTCAATAATGTTTCTGTTTGAGTGTTACAAACTGGTCAGGGTGTTCCTAGTGACTGTTGTCCAAAGCATACTGAAATTATGGAAGGAACACTTCTCCCACAATCTGCGCCAACTACCGTAGGATAAGCCACCTCAGCATCGCACATAAGGTTCTATCGAGCGTATTGTAGGAAACATTAAAGCCAACCATCAACAAACTGATTGGACCTTATCATAAAGCCACAATGATATGGTCCAATTAGTTTGCTTTAATATTTCCCACAATACGCTTGATAGCCTGGATTGGAAAATCAACAATCGACCAGATATTCACTATGCGCCAAATCTTGGAAAAAGCCAATAAAAAGAGGATCGACACGCACCAAGCAGGTACAATCTTCTATAAGAGTCTACAGCTCTTTGCGTAGGCCGATGATATTGATATCATTAGAGGAAATATGGTGCAGAGGCATGGACGATGGCAGCATCTGATGGCTCGGTGAAAATTGTCCTTTGCGCATTGGCAACGCCGAATACCGCAGTCGATGGAATAATGAGCTGTACGGGATACACGACGCCATTGACATATGTTTGTAGTTCAGCGAATCAAGAGACAGTGGCTACGCTGACTAGGTCATGCCGGCCGAATGAATGAAAACACTCCAGCTCTGAGAGTATTCGACGCAGAGTCCGCCGGAGGTAGTAAAGGAAGAGGAAGTCTTCAACTCGGTTTGAAAGAGCAGGTGGAGAGGGACCTGACCATACTTGGAATCTCCAATAGGTGCCAGACACCGAAAAGGAAGAACAACCGGCGCGCTGTTGTAAACTCGGCTATAACCGCGTAAGCGGTATCTACGCCAATAAAAAAGAAAAAGACAGCAACGGTGTTGCCTTCACTATGCGGGTAAATCACTGACTTGTCAAATTGCTCAAATGGTATTGCATTTACACCCTGATACCGCTAATTGCTGATTTAAGTGAATTTCTGGCTGAGCCAGCTAAACTCAATCTAACCTAAATACATTTGTCACATAGTACATGGAATTTTGCACAACACTTTGTACGACATTATCTATATATGTACATATGTATGTAAATATGTAGGCAATCGTGTTTATGGAAAAATTTTCGAAAATAATTTTTGCTTATAAATTATTAAATAAAAAGACTCGAAGTCTCAAATGATCTTGTTAAGTGTACGATTTCCAATGCAATCTAAAACCGGCGCGATCATTGACAGACGGACGTAAGAGACTGTGTACAAATGCATGATTGCAAATATTATAAACTTACATACATACATACAGGCAGACATACGTGCAAGTAGAGCGAAAGACCGGCCGGCCGGCTGGCCAGACAGTACAAAACAAAACAGACGCTTTGTGTGACTTCATGTGCGGCATATGTGTGTGTATGTGTGTATGTGTGATTGCAAACATTTGTAAGCAAATGCCACCATATTTATAAGCACTGATATAGATGCAACTGCATGTAGGTATGTATGTATGTACGTGCATTTGCATGTCATTATAGTACACTTGTAAGCATTGGCAAATATCAGCTTGTGTGTGTGTGTGTGTTTGTATGTCGCTGCGCTAAGAAATCTTGCGCGTAACGTTCAACGCGTTTCGCATTCTTGACATTTGTCTGCGCGCCTACCACAAATCACAAACACACATACGCGTGACGTGTGTGTATGTGCGCGCATGGTTCCCCCACAACCAACTGACGCTGTAGGAGCGCTTAACCAACAACACTGAACAGCGCCTATCAGCCGTACAGTTGGGTTTTTTCGTTTTTTTTTAATTTTATTTCAGTCGCTTTCAATTCGCTGTGCTGCGCCTCAGGACATCGAAATACTCGGAAATCTATTTTTAAAGCCAACGCACATACAACAAATATACAAATCAAGCAAAAACCGAAAGCAATATGTGCGCGTACAATACGATTGTGTATACGCGAGCGCTAATAAAAACAACAATATAAGCTATAACAACAAAAACAATAAAAACTACAAAAACAACAAAAACAACAAGAAACGCCAGCTATTAAAAATACTCGCATAAAATAAATAAGCATTTCAACGGGCTACTGCGCTCGTTCTGGCCGCGAACGCTGGCGCTGGCGTTGTCTCAGCTATGGCCGCTTCATCAAATTGCTGTTGTTGTTATGCCGGTTTGAATTGTATAGCTTTTATTGTTGTTTTTGTTGTTATACCATACTATTTATTGCATGTAAAAGAGCTTACTCACACGATTTTCCATGTTCGACGACTTCTCCATCCAACCACATGTGCCTATATGCAGCTGGTTGTGTATGTGTGTGTGTGTTTGTGTGTAAAATGACAACAATGCTTAATCGGCGAATTATAATGAGTATAAATATTATTCAGTTGACAACAATAACACACAGCACATAGCACAACAACAAACGCGTTGGTGTTGGCGATAAGAATGGTTATGATGACAATGGCTACTGGCGGTGACTGCGGCAGTGTTTTTTGCTTTTGTTGTTGGCGTTTTTTGTTTTACACTAACGTCAATATCAATCGACGTTTATATTTGGTGGCTTTTGGTGGACGCGTCACACACTCAACTAAGCGGCGCGTACAAGCGCGCTACTATTGATCGCGCTGATAGCGTTGATACGCACTCGAATGCCACCGCTTGTAGTATAGTCCTGCGCTTGACGATGGTACTATGTAACAATCAATTTACGCATAGACCACAATATGGTTGTTATGGCGTTGACGTCAAGCACGTATAAGGCGCGCACGTAATTGCACACGCGTTTGCTATCGTTGCGCCAAAGTACTGGACAATGGCGATCGCGACGCGTCAATTGGTGGAGTGATTGCTGGCGTTAGTATTTGCAATAACTAGCGCGCTCTCTTCAGCGTTGACCGACTGCTGCGCGCTACCTTAATTAATAAAGAGTACACATAGATGCACCATATAGGGAGGGAAAGCGAGAGAGCGCGCGGGGTTGGCGCACGCGCTTAAGCACACAAGCGTACTGCGGTAGTCGCGATCGTTGGTGTGTCGTTTGCCGCCCGCCGCACGATTTGCAAACGCGTCGCTCGTCAAACACTTTCAATATTTTTATGGTGTTGTGTGGATTTTTTTTTCGAATCTAAATTTGCTTTGCGTGTTTTGTGAGAATTATTATAATTAATGGTTAACACATTTGCACTGCGACAACAAAGGCACCGCGTTATATGTAAATTTTGCAACGTTTTCGCACTTCGTGTTGAGAATTTTTTTAAACTAGCGGTGCGTCACATCGAATACGCCTAAGTATATATGTATGTACATATATGAAGTACTCGTTTGTCAAGAATAAGCGGATGCGTACTGGAAATATTGAAAGCATTTTCTAATTAAACCACACTACTATATATGCGATTGGTGCGCGCGGCCCAGCAGCGTCCGTGTTCGTAGTTTTACTATGGAGCTACTATTGTATATATGGAAAATAACAAATCACAATTAAACAATTCACTTCGATTAGATTGCGCTCATATGGCAGCAGCTCACTCACAGCACGACATTATCGCTGGGAGCTTTCGACCAAACTGAGGCGCGCGCCCTCAGTTTGCTGGTGACGCGTACGGCTTGCGCTCGGGCTCGTGCTCCACATGAGCCGCCAGCGGAGCATGTGTGCTGGTAGTCGTGGTCGCGGCAGCCGAACTCGCGCCGGTTTCATGCTCATTAAACGAATACATTTGCCCCAGTCTGGGTGCGCACGCACATACAAACATGTGGCTATGTTGTGTGAGCAGACCAATGCGTTGGCGTCGCCCGCGGCATGAGTTAGCGCGTTGCCGTTGTTGCTCAAAAAAGAGTTCTGCGCTGCACCATAGTGACATGTTGAACATGCTACATTTCATAAAAAAAGGGCTGTGGCGGCATTTTCTGTGTCTAGGCATTTAATTCTGTCCAGCCATTAAAGTTAATTGGAGTTCACCGTTGAGTAAACTAATTGTCTGTTCCAATAAGAAATAAATTTGAAAATATTCATTAATAATATTAAAATTAAATATTTATTCAGAAAGTAATGTCTTTGCTGTTCTGTGATCACCCTGAAAAAGTATAGAATTAGAGCTTACGACAGTTTCAACTCAACACTTTTTTCGAAGTGCCTTTGACAGTTGAGTACATTTGTGACGTCATAAACGAAAGAAGAGGAAGGTTTTTTTAGAATTACGATAAAAGTTTGACAGTTTTACTCTGTTGCCTGTTCCTATTGTAATTTACATGCTACAAGTATACTATACCATAATTCTTGGTGGCAACGTTAGAATCCAGTTTTACAAGTAATTGCGGATTTCTAACAAATTCTGCCCCTGAACGTCAAACCATTAAATTTTCGTGGCGTCTCCCACGTTTATACAATCTCAAAAGGTAAATTAAATGTTTGCCTAGACTAAGATCTAAGGCTAGATCACCATACAAGGAGTAATTAGTCAAATCACAGGCTGAGGCAAATAGTACCAACTTAGTAAAAAATCTCGAGATTTGTCTTTCTCGGACCTTCAGACGTGTTCCCTTCAATTTAAACATTATTCAAGAGCGGTATGAAGGTCTGAACTGAAAATAACTACAAAAAAACTATTAAAAATTATTCGGGATTTGTAACTTTGCTTTTCAGCAGATGCTATCAGGAAACACTATTGAACTCAAACAAATGAACCGAAGGACGGAATCAATTTTCTGCACCTAACTGGTGCAAACAAAGTGGCGTCGTAGAGAATTTTCGAATCATAGACCTTACCTCAAAGAGAATGTGAGAAGGAGGTCGGGTCTATGTAGCTGGAGCTGAGGTTGGGTCTATGTAGCTGGAACGGACCTGGATTTTTATCCGATCAAAGACTGTCAACTCGGAACGTTAAGTTAGGTCGTAGGGTTGATTTAAAATTCATGGATCTCACCCTGTGTATCTATGTTACCCATCAACTCCTAAAAGTGGATTTTTATTGATTTGCACAGGTGTGTCTAGCGAAATATTTCAATCTCGGTCTGACGTAAGCAGGGAAATAGAGAAGGAAGTGACAAGATTATTCAACCCCGCCTTACCCCATACAGCTATGGCAAAGAACATCTCACATAATATTTAGCCGCACCGCTTGTAAAGTTATTGGACAATGTCCAGTCAGAACACCAACAATTGCGGTGAGAATGACTTTGCTAAGAGCCAATAGTTCAAAAGACGTCTTACGGCTCAATCTAGGCCAGAAGAATATCGCGGTCACACAAGTTTTGGTTGTTGACCAGCACTTGCTGCGCTCACTGAAAGTCCAAAGGTCCAAGGCAAGAAGACATCGGAAAACCCACTCACTTCCAATCGGTTGAAATTGGGAAAAGGATGCGCTGCCTAGCAATCTCAGCGGCTTTACAGTTACTGATGATTCCCCTGTGACCGGTCACCCCTAAAAGTAGAATATGAAAGAAGCGTGAAGCAAATGAAGTCATGCGCTCTTTGACAAAGCCAGTACAGGCGCTCGGGAATCGGAATGCATACACACCTCTCTGAAGCATGCTGCACCTCGGAGCAGGACATCTTATGCTACCCTGATGGCAGCCACCTCCGCTTGAAAGATGCTACAGTGGTTGCAGAGCTCCCGACAGAAAATTCCACCTCCAATCTTGCTCTTAACTTCGATCTATTCGTGACGTACACTGCATCTTGGCTTCGCCTCACCCACAAATCCCTTGCAGTTATGTAAGCAGAGAAGGAACCGCCTGTGGAAGATTTCGCGATGCAGTGATCTAAATTCTGAGGAGTGCTATGAAAGTACTGAAGAACTTGCGTGTGTCCCTGACCAGGGACACAATACAACAATCCAATCAAATTAATTTGTATACATAAAGACAAATCCACGATTTTATACAAAGCTTAAACCACTATGCCAAGGAAACAAATAAAAGTGACTCTCATCGGCGGGGCTCCATTTGTCCACTGCTAGATGTTAATAAAATATTCGTGAGAATCCCAAATATGGAGAAAACAAATTAAGTTTAAAAACCAAATTTACTTTGAATTTTTTATAGTGTTCTATACTAGAATAATTATCAGAGTTCCCACTCTCCAAATTGAAGTGACATCCCGACCAAACACCTGCCACAGACCTCATTAATGATCTGATGTTAACAAATCATTACCTACAACAACAATGCATTACATGTTGTTACATTTTAGCCAATTCAATCGTATTTTATTGTCAATGTACACAACAATAACAATAAATAATACTTTCCAATCATTGAAAATATTTATTATATGTGGAATCGGTTACGAGTAACGGTGTGCAACAACTAGTGACTTACATATACATACATTCATATATATATTATGTATGTAGATACAAAAACAACAATGAATTCTGAAGTGCCCAACAAACTGCTCATTCCATTAAATCCATCACCCACCCTTTACGCATATTCGCACTGCAATCGTCATTTCACAATCGGCATGTCAACAGTCGAGGGTCGGCAATCGACAATCGGCAGTTGTCGTGCGAATGGTTTTTCCCTCACGCAAATGAATTGAAAATGCATCTGCAATTACTCTGGCGCTTCTCGGTCTAACAATGGCTTCGTAGAAACCAACTTTGTTGTTGTTATTGTTGTACTTGTTATTGTTATTCTTTCAGCGAAAATGTCCTCACCAGCGCTCGAGTACCTCGGCATGTAGCTGATAAATAGTACAAATGTACTTATACTATATAAATATTGTTTGTGTGCGTATGTGTGCGTTCATGACTGCATTTTTACTGCTACTACGTGTTGTTGTTGTTGCCATTGGTGTAGGCGATTAGTCGGAAAGCCAACGCAACTGTGTACATATGTACATGTGTTGTTGTTTACCGTTGCCATTTGTGTTGTTGTTGTAGTTGTTGTTGTTTATTGTTGCTTGCGCTACACTAATTTCTCATAGTGATCTGTGTGTGTGCGTTTGTCTGTCTGACAGGTCGTACAATTGCTCACTTCATTGCAGCTCACCTTTGATTCATGCTCCTTGAGGTCCTTGAGCATTTCACTGGAATTGCCGTGTATTGCATTTACTATCAGCACACACACACACACATACACGTACATACACTTACGAATGTTGTACGGCTCCATTGTTCTTCTAGCTGTGTGTTGTTATTTTTTTTCCTCATTTCTCTTGTGTCTATTTTGCCGAACCGTGTAGACACAGAGGTTTTCGTCCTGATCGCTCATATCTGCAAGATCGTCCTCGTCTTCTGCGTCGTCTGCGTAGTCAATTACTAGCGTACCCGCAGCGTTTTCGAGTGTGTGTTATTGTTCGGCGTCGTTATGTGATTCTCTACGCCTTACAAACTCGAGTGGTTATTAAGCAAATACCATTGTGCCGCATGACCAGCCGTGCACTATGTTTGTATGTTTGTCTGTGTGGTGAATGGTTCGAGTACCAGCGTTCAGCTGGACGCGGCGCGGTGCAAAACAATGGCAGGACACTTGAAAATGCCCGGGGTATGGTGGATGGCCGAGAGAGGCGGACAATGCCTGGGTGCGTCGAAACACTCGAAGCACAGTTGGTCGGCCCATTGTTTCAAGGTGCCTGACACATTGTGCGAAACGCTGTGTAATCGCTGCGCTAGCTAGTCTGGCTAAGTGTCATTTCGATGGCGTTGCTCTATTATTGTTGCTTGGCTTAAATGCTGTTTAAGCGCAACAAGTTGCAAATGTATTAGCACATTGCCTTTGGCTCCGATTGGCTATGGGACATTTCAGTTTGCCAGCGCTGCGTTCCAGTCTTTGTGTCGTTTGGTCCGCTGCCAGGACGTCTACGGTGCGCCGCGTTAAACTTATGGCATCTGCAAGTGGTAATTCGTTTGTCGTTTAAGTCAAGTTTGCTTGATCCGCAGGTGTACATTTGCATTGATTTTGAAGATCACACCTTTACTTTAAGTAGTTAAGCAGAGGACCACATACATAGCGCAAATCCATGACTCGCCATTTTTAATACAAATTTTTCGCAAATTTCCATACATTCATTACAAAATATAGGGTGCTTTATGAAGGCTGCCTTTTAGAAACTTATTTTCGGTATTATTTTCTAGTATATAAAAGATTATTTCCTAGAAAATGGTTTCATTAAAGCTCTGGTTGTCAAATCTGCTGTCCTTATATCCCAAGACTTTGATAATGTTTCTGGCTTTACTACACGAATTCTTCGTCTTAACAGCGCGTCAGTCGTTGTTCCTTTTCGCTGTTTGGCTACAATTCTAGATTCCAAGTGTAGCCAGCTCGAAAGGGGACTTTTCTTCTCGATAGCCTACTCAGTCTGAAGTATCAACTGATGCCAAGAGTTATTCTGCGTTGGAATTTGAGGCCGACGTTGTTATTTGTGTGAACGTTGGTTCCAAGATAGACGTAGTTATGTACGACTTCGAAGTTATGATTGTCATTAAATGAATAGTTTCCTCAATATTCGAGTCGATGGCAATCCTCAATAGCTTCACAGCAATCTGCGAAAAATCCGTATAACCGGAGGTAGCCAGTCGGTATTGCCGAGACAGTTACTACGGATCTTATGAGTGAAACGGATCGGAAATCTATCCGACCACGGTCTCAACTCTCCAGCACCCTCACAAAATTATTTGGGGCCTATTTTCATCTACTATAACAACAATAATTTACCGACCGGGCGCATTAAAAAGAGTTATGCTTTATGGCATTACGTGCCGATCCACTGACATATGTAGTTATATTTAGCTTTCACCTTATTGATTATATATTGCTCTTTCCAACGACAGAACTCAACATTTCAACACCGAGTTAACTTCAATCCACAGCGGAAGGGTATGTATACGACGTCAACCATTAATTTCATTGAGATCATTAGGTCGGCGATATTTTTTTAATCCCTTGCTGCAACATGTATCCTAGAATTACTTCAACTATTGGCAATCGTCGTTCGTTCGGTGCTCCAACAGAAAGGGCGAGATAAATTCATACAGCGTCAAGTAGGTTGGCGAACTAAGGGAGAAATTAAATTTCTAAATACTCGTTCTTGAGAGCCACAGAGTTTCAATGGCTGAAAATCTAAGATTTCAACAAATATTGAGAAGACTGCAGTAAACAAACTTTTCAGCTCCTACGAAGGTTGCTTTTTAAATTTTGGGAAACGAGAGAGGAGCAAATTTAACTATCGATAATCGCCTTATTTATTTCCAAAATAATCTCTATTAAAGTCTACCCACTTTTACGTAGGTTGAACCAATTCTCGAAGCACTTTTGCCACTCTGATTGAGGTATCTCCAACACATGTCTTTTTAACACATTAACCGCCTTTCAGGCTCTTTGTTTATTTTTTACGTAAGGAACTAAAAAGAAGACATTCGGTTCCAAGTCAGGACTTTACGGTGGATGACTCATCAAATCGATGTTTTGAGCACTCTAAAATGAAGTTGTTGGTTGGTTTTTCTGATTTCTTGAAAGACAACTGGCAAACAAATGGTTGTATACCACTCAGAATTTATTATTATGAATTGTTTTAATGGTATGGTTGCGATATATCCAGTTCTTTCTAAAAACCAGGCAAGCATTGCTTGGAGGTGCTTCGTGTGCGAACAACTTTTATTTGATTCGACTCTTTTGAAACACCCATACAGAGCTCATACGCGAAAATCCACGATTAATCACCTGTCACAATGTCATAGACGTGTTTCGAAGCACCGCTATCGTATTTTGGTAACATTTCTCTCGACCAAATGACACGAGCCTTTTTTTGAGCGTTTAACAAATTTGTGGGCACAGCATCAATAGTTTCCTTGATGATTTCATCATACTATCGATAAACATTGGTTCTTTATAGAGCTTCACTCTTGATGAGTTAATCCACGTCGACAGTTGTAAAAAATAATCGCGGGAAAATGTTCACAATTTAGTTCCAGTTTTTGGTCGAAAAGAGTATTTTAAGTTACTGTAAACAACACAAATAGCGCTCGTATGTCTGAGTATGCATGCTAGAGCTCTTGGTATTCGACTAATCGACTAATCGGATTAACCGGACTAACCGGATAGGGCATTATTCTAATAATAACCCCAACAGAACTTGTTTCATCAGCAAGCCCATCAAATTGAAAGTGAAATGAAGTGAAACAGCCAAATCTAGAGCTAAATTATACACACGATAGGCCTGAAAAGTAAACAGCTGTGGGTTTCTAAGCATACTGGTGTATGGGACAACAGAAATGCGTCTACGTTGATTGTCTACCCAAATTTTCCAACAACTTCGACCTTTTCCAAAAGGTAATTTTCTACAACCAAGAATTCTCAACTCAACTCTCAAACTAATCGGTAAAAAATTTGGTTCGCTAAAACAACAACAATTTAAGATAGCAACTAAGGCGACCACTGTCTCAAGCAAAATATTAATATCTCCTCAACTATTTAAATTCCGAAAATTATATATAAAAAAGAAGTAAAGATATTCACAAAATTTCATTTTATTCACTGAAATATCACGAATTAATATCTGAAAAATATTAGATCACCCAAAAACTTTTTTTTAAATTATTAATTTGAGCAATAATTATTGCTCTTACTCCAAATTTATTTCAATTCATTTTATGTACAAATTATTGCAGCAATTTCTAGTGTAAACAATACTTGTACAATAATCGGGTCAACTGAACACGTAACCGGTTTACGCAAATGCAACCCTCGGTTGCGCTGGTATTTTTGACATTTGACATATTTTCTTCATTCGTCACTCACACTGCGAACGACGCGGATTTGCGAGCGAACGATAAAGAAAAGTATTTGGCAACTGCTTTCTAATATTTTTTTCATATATTTTCTGTGAGTGATCAAAATTTCTGATACAATTTGCAACAAAATTTCGTCAAAGTTCACATGAGTTGAAGTGCAAAAGCTCAAGGAAGCAGTTGTGGAAGTCGCAGACGAAGAAAAATGTGTGTGTGCCAAAGGCTAAAAGAGGAGTAGTAACAAGGAAGAAGAGAAGTGAAGAATTGAATAATTGTGTTTATATGTGTGTGCGGGAGTGCAAGGGGTCAAACGTACCGAGTATCGAATGAAGCCAAAGAATGTCAAATGCAGATAGAAAGTGATAATTGTAAATATAGAGAATGAGGTGATTGTGCAATGAACAAATAAAAAAATCATCCTTAAGCTAAATGCAGTAGCTGCACCCAAACGGGAATGGACCAAAGATAGACGCGTTGATCGCACCAACAGACGATTAACTCGTGTGCCAGATAAGAGTGGGAGAGAAGTGTAGGGAAACTGAAAGTCACTGTACAAAAGCCTATGGCTGATACAAAATGCTAGTCTCTTGTTATTGTTGTCATTGCCTCAAGTAATGCAGTGCAAACGAGTATTCGTAAACAAAGCATAGAAGACTGAACTTGTGATTTAGCAATTTGGTTGTCTACGCCGTGCTCCCCTGCTGGTCATTTTGTGTGATATTACGCACTGTTAAGACAACTGCATTTGTGGGATACATATTTTAGTTGAACTTACGTACGATCACTTTAATTTAATTGCTAAGTTTATTGAATTAAGACAAAAATGTAAATATTGAAAAATAACTAATCGAAATTCTTTATATTTACAGGTTACAACTTTTTTAGATTCACATCATCAAGTTACGCACTGCCATTACTACTAGAGATCTTAGCGGTATAAAAAATATAGCGTATTCGATTAGTCCTGCAACAAATACAAAAGCAGATCGGCATTAGCACAGTCTGCGTCCACAATAAAATTAAAATAAATAGTAATTACTATAAACATATATTTAAGAACTTGCAATCCACATTGGGTAGCATTGTTGTTAAAAGAAAAAAATTAACGCAACGAGTGAAGCATACAAAATTTCAGTTTGTAAGTTTACCAAATACTTTTGAGGGTAAAGCGCATAAAGGTATACCAAGCACAATAATGTCAAATAACTATCAGCACCACAACAATTATCGCGGCTCAAGCACATCACAACAGATGAATGGTCTACGGCCACATCACCTGCAGAACGGTGATTGTGGCGACGATGGTGATTGCTATCGCCGCGGTGGTGGCTCAAATCGCCTCACAAATGGTTATAGTGTGAAGCCGTTGGACAATGTGGCGGTGCCTGACATGTGCATATTTTGTTTTGAGGTGCTTGACTGTGAGCTGAACAATGTAGAAGCGCCTGGTACGCCCAAATTCACAAATGATGCTTAGTAAGTACTCTCTTAATATGCATTTTAATTAAAATGTTAATGATGTTTTTCGTTTCTGCAGCCCATTATTTGTAACTTGGAAAACAGGGCGTGATAAGCGATTACGTGGTTGTATTGGTACGTTCAGTGCCATGCATTTGCACAATGGACTTCGTGAATATGCATTAACGAGTGCTTTAAAGGATTCGCGCTTTGCGCCCATCGCTCGGGAAGAGCTACCCAAATTGACTGTGTCGGTGTCGATATTGCAAAATTTCGAAGAAGCACACGGGTATCTCGACTGGACATTAGGCGTACATGGCATACGTATTGAATTTTTGAATGAACGTGGTTACAAAAGGACTGCTACTTATTTGCCACAAGTGGCTACTGAACAAGGTGAGCTAACGAAAATGAACAAACACATGAATTTGTGATAAGATTTTTCGCAAAAAGTTATCGTATTAAATGTAATCTAAAAACCGAATATGTTTTCGATTTTCACAGGTTGGGATCAAACCCAAACTATAGACTCTCTACTCAGGAAGGGGGGCTACCGTGCAGCAATCACCCCGGAAACTCGAAAATCAATCAAATTGACGCGTTACCGTTCGCAAGAAATTCAAATGAACTATAAAGAGTATCGTGAAGTGTTGGAACGTCGGGCGCAATATGGCAAAGTACAATGCTAACAAACACCGAAAATGCGTTTCAAACAACACCAGCAAATCTTAATGCAGCAACAGAAACAATTTCAGTTACAACAACAACAAAAACAGACTACAAACACTACAAATATAATGACGTTGTCAAAACAAAACTTTCAAAATCCGCATCAACGCAAGTCATACGTTGGTGTACAACAACAACAATTACCGACTATACCACATAATAGATATTATCATTATTATAATTCTTATTATCTATAGTTTATAGCTATACAAAAAAGAAAGCGTGGCGCCAATGCTAACTACAAAAACAAAAACATTAACAAAAAGCATAATGACGATAGCAAATAACAACTGCTGGGTCAGCAATAAACGCGTTTTCCAAAACAATAATAATTTTCTGATAAAAAAAAACATATATTAATAACAATAATGGTACATATTTATGTATATGTAAAGTTCAAATAATCAAAAAATCAAACTATAATGCTAATTAAATTACTAAAATTTTATTCATTTTACTTTTAAGGCGGATGGTAATATATTCTACACGCCAACGTGCTTCTTAATGCTAATATGTACATACATGCATACATACATGTAAACAGTAAATGAATTTTAATTTGCAATAAAGCTAAAAAATATATATTATATAACTAATTCTTGAAATATACATGAAGTACGTACAGAAGCTCGGAATTTTAGAAACTAACGGAAAAAAACAATTATTTTGTCCCTTCAGTAGAAATAGAAAAAAAATGTTGCGTACAAACGTTTGTGAAATGACGAACAACAAATGGTGTTTTCAGTAATATTTTAAATTGATAGTACACATACATACATATATAAAATACAAGTGCTTTGTCAATATACTTATAGTTATATTCTGAAATTTCGTTAAGTTGCAATTTATTTACTGTTATGCAATACAAAAACAATTTATTTGCAATATTAGTGCACCTTATTTTTACTAATCAATTATTTAGCATTCTATAATTTCGGTTATGAGAATAGTGTTTTATTATTCCCACTTTTATAATATTAAATATTTGGAAGCAAGCCTCCAAAACAAGATTGCTTTCGATTAGTTGTTGTTATCTTTAAGACAGCATTTAAGTGACATTTTTTCTCTTAATCAATCCTAAAATTTAGTGAAATTAATGTTGTAAGCAATTTTTAGGAAATAAAAGAAAAATTAAGAAATTAGCGTTGAGTTTTCTTGAGGAGAAAGGTGTTTATTGTTGTTGTGGTGGCAGAACTCTGCCGAGTTTATAGTTCTCTGTCGGATAAAAGTCAATACCGGTTACGTTGACCCGACTGTTGTGGGAACGGTAATGTGTTTGTATTATATTATCAGTTATATGTGTGTACCATATACTCGTATACATATTAATGTATAATACACAGAGCAAGAAACTTTTTCTCGAACAAAACCTTATTATAAATACTTTGAGAATAAGTTTCGGTTGCAGTGGTTTTGTAAAATTGCCCAAGGTCTAATAATCTTTCGCTCCTCAGGTAAATGGGCTATTATGGAGTTATGTATATCCGTGAATGCGGAATCAAACAAACAATATTTTCCAAAACCATTTGGATTAAGTTAATTGCTGCTACAACGCCCGCAAAAACAGCTTTATGCACTTTTATATAAATTTTTTAGGTTATATGGAGCCTTTTGCTTTGGGAACGATAGCAAGAAACTTAGACGCAATGACGTTGGCTTAAAAGTGTGTTAGCGGAAGTATTAAATTATTATACAGAAATATTTTCGTCGTTTTATGGATAAAACGCTCGTTAGCAGGAAATTCTATGATAAAAACTTACTCAGTTGAGAACTCCTACATAAATTACCGAAGCAACTAAGTTATACATATTTCCTTGAAATACTTTATATACTTATTTCAAATAAATTCGTTTAATTAAATATATGCAATATTTTCACTTCATTTCACAATAATTCACATTTCTAAATAAATTTTCAATACACTATGGGAAATCCGCTGCAAATTTACACATTTCCTTTTCTGCCCACTTTCACAATGGCCGGCTGATCATGGCGGATGTGATATTTTGTAATTTCCATACGAAGCGGAAGTGCACGAAGAACACATAAAGCGAATACAAGCCAAAAGCCAACAAAATTAATTATGAACTATAAGCATAATAGTGCTTATGTCATTCATGTTCATCAACAATTAATTATATTCTTTGCACATCATAAATATTTTACTGCAAATCTTTTGTTTGCGAATTTCACATTACAACGCAAATTGGCAACGCCGTTAATGTCAATTTCGTTTTTATCTTTCCCGAAAAATGTCGACTCGCTGTCAAATTTTGCTACAAAAATACAAAGAATTCGTAAATTAACCAAATGTTTCCTCCATAAATTGAAAAATTTCAAGCAAAATAAAAACAAAAAAAGTAATACAAAAAGCTCGAATCGCATACAAAATTAAAAAGCAAATGTCAAAGCTAGTGAAAACGTGAATTACGACCAGTAAAAAGAAGTTATTCTATATTCAACAACAAAACGCATAGCAGAAAAACAGACTGTCAGCAAATTAGCGAAATAACTAGCAGTGGAACAGCAACAAAAACGAAGGCGACGGTGGTGTAAGAGGCAACAGCACATCAGCGGTGTCAATGATAGCTCATAAGAGGGCACTCATAATCATTAAATTGGCAAATTGTTTTCGGCAAAAAATAGGTTATTTTGAAGAGTTGGAAAATCTACGGCTCTCCTGTAATTCTCGATAAAACAATCAAAGTTTGATATTGTTGACAATAGCTGTCGCTAGCAATTTCGTCTTGTTGCAGTAAAAAAAACTAATCAAGAACAAACAAGGAACGCACACATGTCATGTTACTAAGTTAGGCAGACAAGGAGACAAGACGCACGCCACCATCAAACTCACACCAATTGGTACCGTACACCGTACACAAAGGTTAGTTACTTTCCTTTGTTTGATGTCAAAGCGCATTCTATTGGAATCTGAGTAATCTGTAAACAACGCCGGTTAGCGACTCTGTGCCCACCCTTCTAAACAGGTCATTATCCTAACCAACAAAGTCTTTTGCCATATCGCGTTTAATGCTATTTTTCTTAATAAAGAACTTCGCTGCTGATTGTCCCAAACATACGCGTTTGTTGTGGTTCGCGAATAAGTGATTATAAATGGAATAATTTGACATTTCTAATGACGCACTGGAGGCGTTAAAAACCTTTTCGGTATCCACAATATAAATTTCTATCGCACAAATCGCCAGTCGAATATATATCTTGTTTCAAGCGAAAATCACACTGCTCGCCATTACACCAATTCGTGAAGAACAAAAGTGAAACCCAACGAATGGGCGCTAAGGCAAGTACACCGACAGCCAGCGGCCAAAGCCCACGTTCGCGTACCTTTTCCAGCAGCTCAACTGGGACGGACGCTGCACAAGTTGCCAGCAATAGCAGCGCAGATGGTGGTCAAGGCTTTAACTTGTTGCGTACATTGCCCAGCCTACAGGTACAACATCATGTCCAGAGTTCAAGCATCGATAGACAGCGTGCACGTAGTTTGAGTTCAGTGCCGGATATTCACAATCAACAACATGGCAACTCAAATGCAGGTTGTGTCGCTGGTGGACCGCATACACATCCAGCTGTCGGTACGACGCCAAGTAGCAATGCATTTGGTGTAACCTCACAAGCGCATTCTTCAGTTGCCACCAATTATTTGCAACATCCGCATTATCCACTTGGTGGTGATGTTATGGGTTCAGGTAGTATTCGTGTTAGTGTTCCGGTCAGTAGTAGCTCATTTCACGATAACTCACTGATGCTGAATGGCGGTAACGGTGGCGGCAATAGTGGTCGTGGCATGGTGAGTGCACCACATTCTCATACACTCAACTTTGAAGATCTACAGGATGTTTCTGCAACGGGCACAAATTTTGTGGAGAGCATTGCATTGGCGGCATCCTCATCTAGTGGCGCGAGCGGTATTGGTCGCGTCTACACAGCTACATCGCTACCATCGCACATTTGGTCATTTAATGGTAAGTGAATTTCCTTTATCACTACTTACAACATATTACGGTAAAACAACTATAGGTATGTAAATGACTAATTATATATCTGGTGCCGTCTAGAGTTAGGTTGAGTGATGACTAATGATTTTATAAAGAATGCATTTTCTAACTAAAACAGAAATATATAAATTTGTGCTGCGGAGATTCCTAAATGGTTTTTCTGTAGAAAAATTCGAAAAATTAATATTTAACTTCTATAATTCTCATTATTTTTGTACGTTTATAATAAGTGGTAACTCATTGCAATAAAGTGTCGTTATTGTCTTGCAAGTGTATTTGTTAATAAAACTATTACGTTTCGTGTGCAATATATTCTTCTTCAATTCGTCAAGCCAATTAATGATTAATCAATTGTGTGTTCACACGTCAGTCGGCTCTACGTAACCAAAACGGACCAGTATTTTTATCCAGCGAAGAGCTGTTAACTCGGCATCAGGCCTCGAAATTATTTCAAAAGATCAAAACAAATTTCGGTTACTGTTGTTGCTATAGTATAAACTATTCCTGGAGTAATATTCCTTTATTTCGCGTTGTTGTCAATATTGTCTTGTTAATTAAGTGGTTGTATCCAAGTCAGAAAGAAAGCATTTTTTAATAGTCCTTTTATTTTATAACTAAATCAAGGTAATATGCATTTCAAAAATTTAAAGTACTACTTTTTTTGGAGGACCTCCTGAAAAACAGCTACGGAATCAAGGGAATCAAGCATTTTTTCAAAACTAATCATAATGGGCTATTGGATTCCGTAGCCGATTTTCAGGAGAATCTGCTTAAAACTATCTCCATCCCAGAAACCCAAATCTATTATTACTATACACTTCTACTTATAAATACAAAAATATACATACAGTTGTATGTATGTACATTCGATTTACATGCAAAAGCAATTTTCGATTTTTTGATATTCACATGTGAATATAACCTCTTAAATTATACTTGGTTCACTTTTGTGTCATAAGACTTTACATAATGAAGTATGCTCTCCATTTCGATGAGATCAATCATGATTAACTTCAATCAAAGGAGTTACAACTACTTGAATTTTTAATTTCCTCAACGCATTATATATGTTGTTCTTGGACAAGTACCTTTCTTATCTTAATTCAACAAGAAGCAAATTAAATATATTTAATTTTACTATTTGTCGCCGCTGTTGGAAAATTACTATACACACACAATTATACAAATATTTATTTGGCAGATAAGTTACATGATTAAAATAAGAAGAAAATAAATACTAAGTGGAAAATAATTCAAATTGTTTGCTCTTTGCGAGCAGCTGATAAGATAAATTAGAGAACCTTTCCAAAGATCCATTGTAATATGATGCGGAGCAGCTGGCAACGCCGTCAAATCATTTACGACCCCCTTGCGTGTGTGCTATTAGACAGTAGGTAGCCCACCAGCCGAGTAGTGCGAAAAGCAGGAAGAAGGTAACAGCAGTCAATCGACATACGGCGAGCAACAACGAATACAGGAATAAATAGAATAGCAGTGTACTACTTCTCAATGCGAGTATACCGACTACGAGCAGATACTTCGTCTAGCGATTTGACAAGCTTTGCAAATATAAAGAACCATACATAATCCAAATAGGTGTTGAGCTGGTCACTGATTTCGTCGCCGCTAAGCTACACTATTCGCATTGGTATTAATAAGTTTAAATAAAAGTGAAATGAACATGCATGGCAGACAGCGCATATACATAAAAACATGTATACAAACATAAGTGTTTGCAGCAAACGAGTAAAGAGCTTTAGCGTAAAGTGCTAGCAAAAACATTAATACATTAAAGGAATTATGTGTGGTGGGCGAATAAAAGAGCAGCATCGAGCAGTGTAATTAATTGATCTAGTGATAAAATTAAAAGCCCGAGTTATGTGCTTATGTGCCTATATGCGTACAAATATTGGAGTTAAAGCTGTTGACTGCAAGTGCTTATAATTAACGGCAGAAATTAACAAAAAAAAAGAAGTTAATATATAGTACATAGATTCTCGGCCCGATAGGTAAATTGATTTACTAAGTGGTGGCCACAAGTGAGCTGTGAGCACTGACGGCTGCCTTAACTTCGCAGCGTCAGTATGGCGGATGGAGTAAATGAAAGGCAAAGGCGACGTCGACGGCGACAGCAGCAGCACAGCAATCTGAAGTGATTATTTTGTTGGCTTGATTGTGTGTGTATAGTATCTGATTGGCAAGTCCGTGGGTCTCTTGTTGGCTCAGCTGGTGACTGTTGTAGTGCACATGTACATACATATGTATGTATGTATTTAATATAATATCCACTTTGCGCTGTGTGTAAATCGTAAACTTTACAGAGCAGCGCTCCGTTGGTCTCGCTGGTCGCTTATAAAAGTTGTGATCGTGTGTTGTGCTTCTTAACGTCGTTTATTACCTCAATAATGCATACATTTGTATTTTATTTAATTTTTTCTATGGGCTTTAATCGGAAAAAACTCCAACTCATTTATGTATACACACTTCGAAAATCACTTTTGTTGTTGCACACATATACAGTGACAGAAACGTGTCTTAAGACTTTGGGTTCATGTAAAATTAAATGTGTTCAAATCAATATTTGACAGGAGAGCGTCTTATCATATTCCCATGTGACCCATTTTAAAAGCATATTTGTGTTTATCAGTTATATAAACCGGTTTAAGTGTTTTCAACTCGATCCATGATAAAACTAAAACTAAGAAATTCCAGATCTTAACTAGATCAACACTGGGTCTATTGACTCTCCTCAAAATAATTTGGTTAATATTTTATGACCTACAACAACAATCACTAAACACCAAAATACTGATTGATATCCATCAGTTCGTACTAACTATGGACGACAAGCGACAGCGAAACAACTCTTGGGTTAAAGAAATACAGAAACCTTGGTTTGGAACCTAAAAAAGTTGTATACAAAGGTTAAAGTAGAAAGTCCGCTATAGATACCGCTTTATTACTAAATAAAAAATTTCAAAAATAGGTCTAAAGAAGTTCCGGAAGTTAGGGTCTTAAATAATTTCGTCAAATTTTCACTCCGTGTCAGTACCCCGGATGCTCAATTGACCTCTCATATCATCTCTATATATATTTAAAAAATGCTTACGTTGTATTGCTCACTTTTACTAACCTAACTTTAAGCCTAGAACGGATATTATATTAATTGATTGATGAATAGGCTATAACCTCTTAGCCAAAGGGAATCCAATTAAAGCCTTTTACCGTCTCTTTCGCACTCACAGACTCGCTCTGTCTCTGAAATTACTTCCTGGTAACCTTTTTCATCCGTTTCCGCTTAAAACCGGAATCAATCTACTCTGGTTCCGGCGACTATTTTGCGCGCATTATTTCGAACACATTTTAAATTTCATGTATGTAGATTAGATTAGATTAGTGAATGAGCATTGCACCGCGACCTTGGGTCTTTTGTGCCCTATCCTAACTCACAACGTCTCAACTAGCCCCAGCAAATTGATGAGTTCCGATATACTGCTAGGTGCTACTGAGTCGATGTGATCCCTTTTGGCAAACATGGATCCAACTGCCTTAATCCTACGCCTACAGACTGCTGTTCAGTTCATTAGCAGGTATTTTGGTGTTTCAGACTCCAAGTCGCAGAACCAGCAATTTGCACAAGAAGCTAGGCCATGTTAAGTAAGTTCTTCTTGAGCTTGCAAGTGTAGAAGGCGACAAGTAGCCTGAGATTTTACCTTGGGAAATTGATTACATATTTAAACTTTTTGAGGTTGTAACCACCCATTAGTAACTTTGCATGGCGCATGCCTGGGAGTTGTTGCCAATGCCTCTCCCTACCCCCTGCTTCATCATTGCGGAGCAGCTCCTTTATGGTGTGGGTACCAAGCGCAATGAAAGGTGTCGAGCCTACCATGTTGATGGATGCTACAGAGCTGGCAAGCTAATCAGCCAGTTCATTTCCGAAATTTCATATAAAATCCAGACTTAAGAGATGTCTTAAAATAGTCTGGATTTGCCTGTGAAGGTTAGAGTCACTACTGGAAGTTAGCTACTATATAAATGATCCGCGTGACAGTCTGAGTCGATTTAGCCAAGTCTATCTATCTGTCCATTTGTCCGTTTATACACGAACTAGTCCCCACTTTTTGAGACATATGTATATAGTGCTTTCATTAAAATCTCATATTTCGTCCCACTGTGCAACTCACCGATACACAGCAGATAACTCGTAACAGTAAACCAAATTGGTGGAAATGCTCACAAATATTTAAATACACTTATATATATTTATAATAATAATATAAATATAATTGCATATGTATTGTATATATATGTACCTAACGATGTAGACAGACAATCGCAGCGCTGCTGATTTTTTGATTTGTCGAGTGTTTCGCGGTGATGCGTGTACACGAGCGCTCGTACTAGACGCAAGGGTGGCTAGCTAGCGAAGAACAAACTTCTGAGGGGCGCGCGGAGCAGGCACGTAGGCGCTCACTAGTGTGTGTCTCAATTAGTAGTGTGTCGCGAAGGAGAAATACGTATACGGTGCCGGCTATACAACCAGACCAGCAAGCGAGCAGCCAGTCAGCCAGCCAGTCAAACAGGTCCGACGTCCGTCCGCGTCAGCAGCAGCGCAGCTGGCAGCAGCACACTCATGACAGCTGTAGTCACCGCAAATAGTCAGTTGGCAGTCAGTCAGTTGCTACATGCCGAGTTGATCAGCGAATATTCGAGTACGAAAAATTCGATTTTTCACAGCGGATTTTAACAAATTGAAAAGTGAACTTTTAACGTGTTTTTGTTTTATACACACACTGTTTCTGTGTTGTGTTTTGACGTAGCGAGAATAGAAAACAGATCTACGCAATTGTGAATTCGTTAATTGTGCGTAAATGCAAGTGCTGCTTGCTTACAAATGCATATATATGCACACACACATACATATTTACATCGTGTTATTTGCGGCGAAAAGAAAAACTTGAATTCAATTTCCTAATTTAGTGCAATGCTCGCCGACACTTTGACGTAAACGTTGCGATTGCACGTCATTCGTCGCTTGAAAGCATTAGTTTTTACTCCGTTTTTAGTTGTTGTTGTTGTTTCGTTTTTGGTGCTTGACCTACCGCGCCACCGGTGACAGCAGAGTGATTATGGCGATGTGCTCACTCCATTACACAATTGCTCCGTAGCGGCGGTCGCTGCACCGCTACACACACGCGCGACGTAGAATCTTCCGGGAAACGCGTCCACAAAACAGCTCACTCTTGGCACTCGCACCATTGAAACGCATTATTATTGTGTGTTTTTTCGGGAGCGTTGAACGGCAGCGACTAAACAGGAAGATAGCCAAGGCGTTCGTTCGCTATAACGCAGTCATGCAATTATAAGGCAACAACAACAGAAACAATAATGAAAAGGCCAATCATTCACTTGAACGCTGACAGAACAAAGCACAACCGGGTAGGGTTGAGTGCCGACACACAAACATACATTACAATTACATATGTATGTACATATAGAATAGTAATACATGTACAAGCGTTCCAAGCACCAACAGAGCTTTCGCTTTCGGCGTAGCGTGACGCTGCGACGGAGTTTGGCGCACCAGTCAGGCAGTCAGCTAGTGACTTATTCACTGTGTGTGCTGACTGCAATATTTGCAGCGCATGTCTCTCCATACACGCATACGACCGTGTGCCCATGTACACCTTCCGTCCGTCTGTTCGACCAATAACACCCTGGTGCACCAGCCACCTCCGCCTTTGTCGCCGCGCTCGACTATTTCGGTTTGTTTATTCAACGCCTTACATAAGTATGTCTCCTGTATGAGTGTGCGCCCGGCTCAGGTGTGTATGTGTGTGCGGCCGATTGTGTTTTCCCACATGTGTTACTATATACGCGGCGAAGTGTTTGCATAAGATAAGGCGAGTGCGATGTGAAGGATTAAAATTGGCCGGGTCGCAAAGCACAGCTGACGACTTGTACGCGGTGTAGCTGCGCATCGATCAGTTATTAGCAGCAAATATACATATGTATGTGTATGTGCGTTGGTAATCATTCCTTTACCACTTAAGAGCTGGTGCTGCGAGGTGCTAGGGGGCGTGGCGCAGTCGGCGTAGAATTGCGTATTTATTTCGAGTGATCGCAAAGCTCATATAGCCACGGCGGCCATGAACGAGTTATATTTCTTTCTGCTAACAAACATACATACAAACAAACAATATAAATATGTATATGTGTGTGTGAATTCGTAAGCATGTGTAAATTTTTTCACCGCTCTAATAATATTTTTTTCGCGCACGTAGCACCTACAGTCGTTGAGACAAAGAACAAACAAAGGCAGTAAGGAGAGACAATAATTTTTTGCCGGATAAAAAAACAAGTGTAAAGCGCAGCAAAGACTCTGTAAGCAGACATTTATTGTGAAAGAAAATTTCTAGAAAACAAAAAAAGTTTATTTATTTAACAATAAGCGAAGAGGCGCTGCAAAAAGCGACAAAACAAAAATCACAAAAACAAAAATAATAACAAACAATCAACATGGGTCAGGTTTTCGGCAATCCGAACAATGTGCACGGCGAATACCCGAGGACCACGAGCAAATATGTTGGTAAGTTATGGCGCTAAGTAATAAAAAAGCCACCAAATAAATGCAAATGTATGTACATATGTATGTAAGCCATACAAATAACGTATAAAAAATATAAAAAAAAAAATAAATTTGAAATTAAAGAAATAAATAAATGCGAATATTCCTAAGTATGTGGAATGAAAAAAAAAATTAACATAGAGTAATAATAATAAAATAAATATTAAAAATTAAGGAAATAAATAAATTAAGAAATATATAAGGGAAAGCAAACAAAAGAAATATAGAATTCAGTTATGGATAGAGAAATAGCACACTTTGTGCATATAACAAAACGACATTTATTATTAATATAAACGAAAACAATAAGTACCCGGAAATTTAAAATAAA
Organism: Bactrocera tryoni; assembly: GCF_016617805.1. NCBI lineage: Eukaryota > Metazoa > Arthropoda > Insecta > Diptera > Tephritidae > Bactrocera > Bactrocera tryoni. The sequence goes on from NC_052502.1 coordinate 37,486,067, forward strand.
ATGCAAAATATTTAATCATTCATGAATATTTATTTTGTCGTCTTCAAAGTAATCCCAACCAGTTGTAATACACTTATTTTTCCAGTCCCTGAAACACTTTCATAAACACTTTTGGGATGGCCTTTAGCTCCTTCAGCGAATTTTGTTTTATCTCTTCGATTGACTGAAAACGGGTTCCATTCCGATGATTGTTGACTTGTTTGCATGTCAAAATCATACACACATGTCTTTTCGGCAGTTATAATGCTCTCCATGAATGTGGAATCGGAATTCGCACCATCAAGCATGTCCAAAAAGACCTGTTTACTGTACTATGGTACTCTTTTTGCAAAAAATAATCAGCTATATTGGGACGAGTCGAGCAAGAACTCGTTTCATTCACAAAATATCTGCCAAAATCATTCCAACGGACTCGCGAGAGATGTCGAACTCTCTTGCCATTTCTCTAACACTTGCCTGACAATTTTCAAGCACCATATTCTCACTTTTTTCATATTTTCATCAGTTGAAAAGGTCAAAGCTCGCCCAGAAAGAGGCATGTCTTGAAAGACCTCTCGTCCCGCACACTAAATTTGGTTAGAAATACAAAATTTGAGACAAATTCTTTGTTCGATAATTTTATCTATTGCAAAAATCGCAATGCTCAACTGAGGTGTACCGAATATTCGTGGAAAGTTGTATCCTGTTACATAAGTTGCTTTTTGATTTGTTTACTGGAAAGGAAAGGAGTTGCAGTCCAATTTCGCACATTTTCGCACTATTAAATAGGAAATTGAGAAGAATGTTACAAACCAAATTTGGTTGAAATTGGTCGGGCGGGTCCCGCGATATGGGATTTTACCAAAAATGGCTCATTGTTTTAGTAGTCTTTAACAGTACCGTTATATGGGGAGTGGATGGGGTTATCTGCCGATTTCATCAATTTTTACAGTGTCGGTAGGGGTGCTACCCACGCCCACTTTCAAATTTTTTAGCCCTCGGCGCCCTTTCTTACTGCGATTATCTGTGCCAAACTTCAGTTCTTCATGTTTTTTTGGTGCTTAAGGGGTACCATGAGCTTCCTCGGGTAAAAAACGGTTTTTTTCAACAATTTTTTTCTCATATAAAAAGTGAAATGTTTTATTAGAATTTGTTATTGTTACAAACATACGCTATTAACAAAGAAATTCTAAAATTTTTGGAAAAAAATATTTTAAATATCGGAAAAAAGATGCGCCCGCGTTGGCAGATTAACTCCTTACAGGATCATCTAAAGTGGAAAAAATACGTGTTTTAGTTAAAATCTTAACTTAGAATTTGGACGAAGGAAAAAAAAAACTGAAAATTGGATTTATGGAAGACATTTTTATGAGAGAAAATTAAAATTTCAGTGAAAAAACCAAGTCTTTAAGAATTGTGTAAAATTTCATTTAGATCGCTAGTGCTCGAGAAATCTTCCCAACCGATATAAAAACACAGTTTCGAGAAAAACGCGTTTAAAGACGGCGACTTAGCCTAGCAAGCCTCGAGCGCACAAGTTCTCAAGGCTGCATCTCCAAAACTATTACACGGATCAACTTGAAAAGTAGATATTCTAGAGGTGTTGTAGAATTTAAGAAGGTAATAAAAAAATTCGATTTTTTGATTTCCGTAAACCCATGTAACCGCTTAAAGGCGTTTTGTGAGTGTGGCAGTAGTCCGATGACGCCCATCTGCAATACCAAGAGTCTTACGATGCCGAGAAATTTGTCTACCAAGTTTCATTAAGTAACTCTGCAGCAACTGGTTGCAAGAGTATTAAAAAAAATACATAATCATACACCTAGATAGAAAGACAATCGAAAAATAATTACTCATAAAAATTTTAAATTTTTAAACAAAACTACAATTAAATAAAAATCTGAAAATAAAATAAGATACAAAAATATATATAAAAAAAGTATATATAAAAAAGAAAAAAATAAATAAATAAATAAAAAAGAAAATCTAAGAAACAATCTAAGAAATACTCATAACAATTTAAACACTTACAAATAATGGAAAAATATTTTTTAAACAAAACTACAATTAAATAAAAATCTGAAAATAAAATGAAATTAAAAAAAAAAAATAAAAAAAAGAATATATATAAAAAAGAAAAAAAAAAGAAAATCTAAGAAACAATCTAAGAAATACTCATAACAATTTAAACACATAAAATAATAAAAATATATTTTTAAACAAAACTACAATTAAATAAAAATCTGAAAATAAAATGTGCTCTTCCGATCTAATATATATAAAAAAATATATATGTATAAAAAAATAAAAAAAAAACTATAAAAAAAAAATAAATGAAAAAGAAAATCTAAGAAATAATCTAGAAATAAGCGAAAAAGAAAGAGCAAAACCATAAAATAAAAACAAAAACATTAGTGAATCAAAATATAAGCACGAAAAAGTCGAAAACACAGTTGAAATGTACAGTAAGTAGACCGTAATCGGACAACTGCAAGTACGCAATTAAAAGTGCAGCCAAAGAGCAAACGAGAATCTAAAAAATTGTTTGACGACTTACTTAATGACTTTTTGTATACCTATGCACCTGTTTATTCATAAAAACACACACACCCTCACACAAAAATACGTACACATATAAATAGCTATAAACACGCCCGTCTAAATATAATGGTCAATACCTACATACATATGTACTTAAGCCCCAACATACTATGGTTCGAAATAACGATCAATAGCAATAAACAGTCGTCGCGAAGGCAAAACACCGTAATCGGCCAAGCGCTGCAGGGGCAAGTGCAAATGACCGCTATATGGTATCGTATCGATTGTGCGCCAGCCGATTAGGCGGTCAAAATAATGGCACATTCTAATGCGATATTATTATTTATATGCACCTATATACATACATATATACTATATATATATAGTATATGTATATGTATGTATATATGTAAATTTATTTCATGTTTATAAGCGCTAATTATTTTCTAGAACAGATCGCAATTAATGTCTATAAATAGTTATAGAGCACTCTTTGCCGTTCATTTGCTTGAGTGTTTGCACTTTCTTCTCCTCATCGGCGCAATAAAAAAAGTGTTTTGAATCGATCGTAAAGCGATAAGCAGCGAGAAACAAAGCATATGTCAAGCGCTTTTGATAAGAACGTGCTGTGAGTGAGAAACGGCCAAACCAGGGGGGGAAATGTCGGCCTAGCATATTACGCATTCATTTATTTTAGGCAATTGCATATAGAACCAGAGAACTTTCGGTCTTCGTGACCACTTAATCATACAGATAACATTTTATCGCATTTGCATACAAACATAAATGACTTAACAAAAGTCTTGTGTAAATATTTTGCCCGAAACTTTATTGCAAAAATAAATACAAGCACTTAAGTCGACGTTGTGATTTCACAATTCATTAAACAACTATGTGAAGTACCACAAAACGTATAATGAACTTTCGTTCATATTGCACGTGCCACGTTGATGAAACCCTGAAACGGTGTCTATATCGTATATATGAAAAATTAAGTACATACCCCTCGCAAGGCAGTCGGCTCCATGTAATCGCAACGGACTCGGATTTTTATCCTGCCGCGAACTGTCAACTCGGCAGCAATCCCCCAAATTACATCAGAGATATTTTCTCCCGCTACAACAGCAACATAAATTACATAAGATTGGAGTTTGAAACTGTTTCCAGATCATCTCTTGATCAGTAACCTCGAGGGGTTACAACATGTAGTCGGTTAATCAGGACTATTTCGGACTTCATTTGTTATTTGTTAATTACCGATCCACACAGAATTAGGTCATCGAAGGAACAGTCTTTGGCCGTATATAAGTCTTCTCAATTCAGGAACCGTAAAATCGGTTGTTGTTGTAATGGGTAAATAATCCCCGTTAGGATAGTAAGGATTAGATAAGTTCCACAGGAAGCGTGCTATTTCGACGGGGTCGAACCAAAGGGATAAGGGTGTCAGATGTGCAGGGGTTAGCAGGACATGCAAAGAGGTAGCTTGTGCCATGCGAGGACTCATTGCACGCTGAACATATATTTGATATGTCAGGGTCTATTCTGGATAAGTAGGAGTTTAACCTGCTATAGTCTCCAGAACAAAGCTGCGCAAGGGTCACACTTGATTCTCGCGTCAACTGGAGCTCTTCGCCTGCAATGGGTGGTGATTTGACTCCAAGTACGCCATTCACTGAGGGGAAGTCGGTGAAGGTATTAATGGCGGTCAGTGCATATCTGAAGTTTTTTGCGTCCGAAGTCTGGTCGGCGTATTGTTTTATGTCGTCGACGTAGTTGAGAAGGGACCTCTTGATGCTTCTAGGAAACGGTTCCGCTCCAACTAGGTGTTTGATGAAACGATTTCTGCGAAAGCACCTCAGCGGAAACTGCTTTGAAAGTAGTTCATTATGCTCCTTAACTGGGAGCATAAGGGCCTTACTGTGCAAGCGTTCGATGGCAGACATCAGGAGGCACCCTGCCGTATTCAGAATTGCAGTGTTCTGACATGTTGGCTTCCTCATCTGTGTTTCACTGCATTCAGACGTTGTTAAGGACCATCCGGCTGTCGTAGGTATCGGTTGATATCACTCTCCTTTCTTTCCTTTCTCACTTTGTTGAGTCTAACTTTGGTTCTATGAGAAAAAATGTATAGTCAAGTATCTAACTCACTAAGGAATGTACATATGTGATCTCCTAAGAAAACTACTCATACGATCTATTGATTTGTAATAGTTTTTTCACCCACTCTTAGCTAAGCATTTATTAGAACTCCTCCGAGAACTTCAAAGGAAAGCGCCGAGCTTTTGTAAGCCTCCAAAGAGCGCAGGAAATTATTCAACGAATAGACCCTTTTGAAACTACGCTGTCAACAAATAAATCTAATCTCACTTCTTAAACTCTTACGATTCATGCAATATTTCTGGAATTTGCGCACTCGCACTTGTTATCTTGAGTATCGATTAATCCCTCTAAACAATTTTGATAATATATCGTTTATTTCAATGTCATGCTCGTTGGAGTCAAATAAAAAAACACATTTTGTTTTGTTCAGATTTGCAGTTAGCGATTTTTATTGTTTACGTTTATAATTAATGTTTTCGTTTAACTGCGGAAGTCGTATTTATTCTATAATCTCTTTTGTCCCTACTTTTTATATTCCCGATTCATAGAACTATACAGTTAAGATTTCTCTGAGGATGTTCCTACCAGCACCCTTTCGGCGTTACCTTGAGAAACTGTTAACTTACGAATGAACCCTGATTTTTTAATTTTGGATAATCCCGCACAAAGTAATGAGGAGCTCCGCAATAATACTTATTTCCGGGACAAGTTCGAATAATCTTACTTTATTAAGCCAACCATAGAACAGTTTTGGTTCTTTGCGATACCAGATGGAGTTCAGTTTCTAGGTTCTAGAGAAGTAGCCATACTTTAGGATGCCTGTTCTTGACACTAATTTTAACAGACTCTGCAGTCTCACTATCAATACCTCATCTAGTGTATCATACCGTGGGGACCCCAGATGCTTACAGCGTAGCCTTGTCAATGCGGAACAAGTGCACAAGAGATGCTTCATTATTTTCCTGGTGCCTCGCTCTAGACATTTCCTGCAGTCTTCTCGATCTGTCAGTCTCATTCTGCGTTCGTGTGTCGCCACCAGTGACCAGTTAGTATTCCCATCATGTTCCTACAGTCTCTTTTATCGAGTACCAATAAGAATTGTGTGTGCTTCCGATCTACCGTTTTGCACAAGACTTTTGCAGTTTTGCACGCAGGTAGCTCGTTCCATCGGGTTTTGATTTTCTCTACCATGCTTCTGTCGAGATCGTTGTATAGTCAATGCATGGGTTTTCCAATGTTGATTGCGCTTTCAGACGTTAGCCGTACACTATTTCATTGCCCTCGATGCCTTTGTGGCCTGGCACCCAGTAGCAGTGAATTTGCTGACTTCTGACAACACTTTCAACTGCTGCTTTGCTTCCCAAGACACTTCTGGCCGATATGCGAAACGAGATTACTGCCTTGTTTGTTACTTGGCTGTCTACGTAGATGTTGAGTCTGGCATTGCCTGCAGGTACATTAGAAGCCAACTACGCTGCTTTCGAAATAGCAAAGACCTCGGCTTGAAATATACTGCAGTGGTCTGGTAACTTAAAAGGCCTAACTCTGGACAGTACATTCCCGCACCAACTCCAGCGTCCATTTTCGAGCCATTCGCATAGATATTTAGAGTGTTGCGCGTGGCTAACATATCTTTACGCTAGCCATGGGTTTTAATAAAGAAATTTTAACTGCGTCGTGAAAAAAAAATGCCTGCTGATCAGACAAACATGCATAATGCGCTTAACCGGGTGACTCTCGTGTATGGAACTTAACCTAACCTAAAAAAAATACTACTTCTCACAACTTATGTTAACCAGCAAGATACACATACATACCCGCAGCGTAAATATTGCTTTATTAAGAAAATTAATGCTAATAACGGTATGTAGAACATATTAATATAAATCGCTTAGTACTATACCACATATAAACGCGCATGACCTTTAAATAAGTTCAAAGCGCAATTGTAAAATTAACTCTTACCACAAATGCATGTTTGTATTTATTCGTTCATGTATGTATGTATGTGTGTGCAGTTTAACTCCATCAAACCAGCGTGAAGTCTGCGTGAACATTTGGCTCAACAATCACATAGTTGATGGCTTCCCGTGTGCAGTGCAGCTAGTGCATTCGTCGCTTTTCCGCTGCATTCCCAGCGATTAGTCATCGCCAATAGATAGCATTTACGTAATAATCCATATACACTAACTAACATTTCTTCAAATACATTTTACATATTTATAAATGTGTGACGCTCACCGTTTTCCGTTCTTTCTCTGTACTTCCAGGTATTAAGTGTCCAGTATGTAACAAATTTGTGTTGCCCGACGATATTGAATGCCATTTAGTTATGTGCCTCACCAAGCCGCGACTGTCATACAATGGTGAGTGAAATAATTACGAAAAACAACACAAACAAAACAACAAAAACAAAGAGTGAAAACAAGATTATCGGCCATTAAAATGCTGTTATTAAAATGTGCGCTTACAAGTCGCGTAATTTAATTAAAAAATTAAAAAATCATGACTGCACATGACATTAAAAAAACAGCAGCAACAACTTGCATAAAATATATGTATTTTTAATTATTTATTTACTGTAACTTTAATTTATGCAAATTGTGAAAAATTCTATTACACGAATGAAACAACTTTCAGCAATACATATTCATTATATTAACGAAATATGTAGTTGTTGGAGTAATTTATAGTTAACAAGCACTCACTATTCAATCTTATGTGGCAAATATTCAAAGCAATTATTTATTTAATTACACTATTCTACAGCGTCTCCGACGACTCTTTACATATTTACATTTATACAAACATATCGAACGAATTCTGTTTTAAGTGTGAAAATTAGCAGAAAATCAATAAAACGTAAATAACGGTTATAATACAGCGCCAAGAGATGAGCTGATTTATGCGACCTTGTTTATTACATGCGCGCTGCGATCACCTTGAGGCATAGGCGTACTTTTAAGAAAACTACTTATTTAATTTTCGCTAGATACAATTTGACCCTTTGGAGACTAATCAAGCAGTCTAATGAAATAAATTCATACAAAAACAAGAAAAAACGTTAACTTCGGTTGCACCGAAGCTAAATACCCTTCACAGGTGCATTTCTGTTAGTAACTATGTGTTCAGTTTGTATGGCAGCTATATGCTATAGTTAACCGATCTGAACAATTTCTTCGGAGATTACATTGCTGCCTTAGAAAATAATCTATACCAAATTTCGTGAATATATCTTGTCAAATGTGAAAGTTTTCCATACAAGAACTTGAGTCCGATCGTTCAGTTTGTATGGCAGCTATATGCTATAGTTAACCGATCTGAACAATTTCTTCGGAGATTACATTGCTGCCTTAGAAAATAATCTATACCAAATTTCGTGAATATATCTTGTCAAATGTGAAAGTTTTCCATACAAGAACTTGAGTCCGATCGTTCAGTTTGTATGGCAGCTATATGCTATAGTTAACCGATCTGAACAATTTCTTCGGAGATTACATTTCTGCCTTAGAAAATAATCTATACCAAATTTCGTGAATATATCTTGCCAAGTGTAAAAGTTTTCCATACAAGAACTTGATTCCGATCATTCAGTTTGTATGGCAGCTATGTGTTATAGTGGTCCGATATCTGCAGTTTCGACAAATGAGCAGCTTCTTAAAGAGCAAATGACGTCACTTAATAATAAACTTCGTAAACCAAAAATAACTTCTGGATGATCGTTCCTCCATTTTGCTACATTTGATATAAAGAAAAACACGTATACGCATCGTCGTTCCTTCGTAACTGAATCAAACAGTGCAATACCACTCATACGATTGGTGGTATTATTAATAGAAATTGTGAAAAAGAAAATGTGAAGTATTTCTTACTTTGTTTGCATTAGCGACTATTAACTAAAAATATATCCCAGGCCGAGTTTCAAATAATACATTAATGCCCGGTTTCACAGTCCATACTTAAGTAGTATGTGCTTAAGATAAAGCGGAAAAATAGTATTTCACAGTTCATACTTAAGTTATGCTTAAGTACTGAAAATGGGAGACTTAAGCAGTGCTTAAGTAACAGCTGATTTTTGTTTTGAATTGTTTTGAATTTTCAGTTATTTGTCAAAAGAAGAATAATAAGAAATAAGAAATAATTTTTTGTGAAAAAATATAGAATCGGATTGGGATTTCCTCCAGTTCCATTAGGTGCTCCGAATCGCTAGCGGTGAAATTTGGGGTTTTTTGTTGTTTTCATTCATTTTCGATATAACTTTCCTCCCAGTGCAGCGGCTGTCTCTTGATTCGCTGAACTATGTCAATGTCGTCGTATAACTCATACAGCTCATCGTTCCATCGAATGCGATATTCGCCGTTACCAATGCGCAAAGGACCATAAATCTTCCACAGAACCTTTCTCTTGAAGACTCGTAACGCTGACAGATCAGATGTTGTGCTCATCCATGCCTCTGCACCATATAGCAGAACGGGAAAGATGAGGGACTTGTAGAGTTTGGTCTTTGTTCGTCGAGAGAGGACTTTACTTCTCAATTGCCTACCCAGTCCGAAGTAGCACCGTTGGATTTGGAGGCTGACGCTGCTGTTGGTGTTAATACTGGTTCCAAGATAGACGAAATTATCTACAACTTCGAAGTTAGGATTGTCAACAGTGACGTGGAAGCCAAGTCGCGAGCGCGACGACTGCTTGTTTGATGATAGGAGATATTTCCTCTTGCCCTCGTCCAGTCTGGAGAAAGCAGAACTAACGGCGCGGTTGTTGAGGCCAATAATATCAGCAGCCAGCAGTTATACTCTCAAAAAAAGATTGTACCTGCTCGATTAAGTACTGCAGCTCGTATTATTTTCTCCAGATTGAAGAAGTCGCACGATAGGAAGTCGCCTAGTCTGAAACCTCGTTTGGTGTCGAACGGCTCGCAGGGTCCCTCCCGATCCTGGCGGAGTTTTTGGTATTGCTCAACGTCAGTTTACACAGCCGTATTAGTTTTGCGGGAATACCAAATTTTTACGGTCTTTCAAGTTCTTCCAAGCCTAATGCCAGATTGGTAAGGTCCAATCGTCTAACATGCATCTCCATAATTTTAGTATGCACTGAGCATCAGTCACTAAATCAGCTCTAGGGGTTCTACAAGAGTATGCTCCGGTCGTGAAACCTTCTGTTAGTCGCCGCATCTCTTCGTAGAATTTTCCAGAAATATATTGCCGACCTTGTCAAGCTCTTCGTACTCACGCATTGCGGCCTCTTTTTATTGACGCTTCCCTCTTCAACTCTCGGAATACTTGGCTGTAACAAGATAGTCGATGTTAGGACCGGAGCGTACCCATGTCTAAAACACTGGAGATGTGTCTTCCGTCTATCACAACATGATCGATCTGGTTGGTGGGTTTTCAATCCGAGACGGCCAGGTAACTTGATGAATTTTGCTATGCTGGAATCTAGTACTGCTGATAACCAAATTTTCATGCCCGGCGAGGTCAATCAGTCTCAACTCATTTGGGGATGTTTCATCATGGTGCAGGCTGAAGTTACCAACCGTTGTGCCAAAGATACCTTCTTTGCCCACACTGGCGTTAAAGTTGCCAAGTACGATTTTGACATGGCGGAGCGGGTCCAAAGCGGGTTCATAGGTCCGCTCCAAACGCTCATATAAGGCATCTTTGGTCACATCGTCCTTCCGTCGAGGCGATCTGTTGAAGAAACTCGCTTTGATGCGGATTGCGGCTAGACGTTCATCCACCGGGCTACTTGGCGACGGTGTCTCTTTCCCACCACGAATCTTACACCGAATTTGTGCTCCTTTATATGGCCACTGTAGTAAATGCCACAAGATCTACTCGCCTCAGTCCTTGTCCCGTCCATCGCATTTCTTGGACGGCGGTGATGTCAGCCTTCACTCTAACGAGGACATCAACCAGCTGGGCAGCAGCACCTTTCCAATTAAGGGACCGGACATTCCAGGTGCATGCCTTTAAATCGTTATGCTAAATGCGTTTGCCATGGTAGTCATAAAAAGGAGGGTCTCTCATCCGAGGCTGTTGGTATTTATTTTTTCATAGATTATATTTAATTTACTCTCGCATTAATTTCACCTCTCATAAATTGTATTCAATTACATACATACGTATGTATGCCATTTTACCTATTTTACTTTTATTTAATTCCAAAGACCTCCACTCATTCGATTTCTCTTCTCATTGCTTTCAGAGGATGTATTATCCGATGCCAAGGGCGAATGTGTAATTTGCTTAGAAGATTTGAATCCCGGTGATATTATTGCACGATTGCCGTGCTTATGTATTTATCATAAAGGGTAAGTCTACACTCATTTTGCAAACTTGAAACTCTCCACTAATAAGCGTTACTCACTTGCAGCTGCATCGATCGATGGTTCGAGGTGAATCGATCCTGCCCCGAGCATCCAGGCGACTAGTTAAACCTCACTAAGTAAATTAGTCAATAATAATTTTAATATAAAACGATAACTCAAATTTATATATATTTTTTTTGTTTTTGTATTTTTTTTCTTTCTTCTTGTTTCTTACGTTTTACGTTTCATCTACACGTTAATTAATTATACAGTACAGTTATAGAAAGAGAGCGATGAATTGGAATCATAACTAATCAATTTATTGAGTAATAATGAATCTAGTGATATAATATATATTCAGCAAATAATAATAAAATAGAAATTAGTTGTAAATTCTTTTTTATACTGTGACGTAAAAATAGGTGAACATAATAACATAAAATTTAAATTATATACATAAAAAAAGAAACATAAGCAAGTAAATGAAAAAAAAACTAACAAAGAAATGGTGCAAAACTAAAAAAAAATGAAAAAATAAGATATATATACATATATAAGTATATATTGTATGTTCGTAATTTCTGTGTGTCTTATCGTTTACGAATATGAATATGCAATAGTTTTGTTGTGATTTAAATTGTATTGTATATAAATTATATGAGGAGAAGCCGATGTGTGTTAAAAGGGCATGAGGGCATTATGAGCTCATGTAATCACAGTAATATTACAAAATAGAAGTTACCAACGCAGCAGCAACTCAACCGAATTCAAATCAACTCAACTCAACTGAACTCCAAAGCGGCAGTACATGATGCAGGGTGACTACAAAGCCATGTTTCGCACACCGTTAAACGTTAAACACTCAATGGAACATCAATAACTGCAGCAACAATAACAACGATAATATATAATGGCAAGTAACGAACGATGAAGGCGCATGTAAAAGGACTCAAAACAAAAACAAAAAAAAGGTGCTGTGCACTGCAGCCCAGTGTGCGTTAGTTATTTAATTGTGATCGTCTATATAAGTTTTGTATATGATTTTTGCTCATTTCATGTTGACTGTTTTTGATTTGGCTTAAATTGTAAACACTTTCATACAAGCAAACAAGTAACCAATAAGAAAATAACAAAAAAATTAGCACTAAAGCAAAAACAAAAACAAAAAAATAGTTTTTTAGTATAGGAAATGTTGTGAATTGTAATTGAGAAGTAAGAAATGTTTATGTTGAGCCAATAACTCCCCGCCGCAATGAGAAATCACCATCACCAATAAATCAAACAAAACATAAACACAAAAATACAAATCAAGAAATTAAGAAATGTACAGAAATGTGCATGTGCATGCATGAATATGAGACAAATGCTGTTAGTTGCCTATCGCAACGTCAACTGGTTGGGAAGGTGGGAGATGGTTGCAAGCACATAGCATACATGGACGACACAGTACACTTTACTCAAATGTCAATATCATTTCATAAATAAATAAATTTAATAATATATACACATACATATGTATGTATATGTATATTTATAATATAAAAAAAAACTAAAATCAACAATTAAAGTTAAGCGATTGTGGTATAATTCTATGGATGATGGTTAAAAATTAAGTTTAACTGAATATACAAGCATACATACATATAAACAACTATATTTACATATATATACATAGCTATATAATTTAGGTTTAGGCTCGAAAAATTATTGTGGTCATCAAATGTCCAGCAAAAATTAAGCAAGAAACAAATAACAAGTAAACACATGTAAATTGAAAATGAAAACAATAACTACAACACACACACCCACACACAAATACAAATCACAAAAGTTAAAACAACAATAACCAGCAGACATGCAAATAGCGCAGAAAGTAACGAAATAACCACTAAAGCAAATATTGCAACGCATTTCACCGTAGTAGAATACAACAACAACACATAACGTAAAGTAGACAAAGAATCAAAAAATAGCGCGGTAAAGAATAAATTGCTGAAAAAAGTTGAAAAAAGTCATAAATAGCAGTAACAGCAAAACGGATGTGTTAGTAGGAGGAAGTGGGTAGTGAAACTGAGAGAAAACAAAGAAACGAAGCAAACGTGAGAATCTTGTCAAGCATATACCAAATCAATATTAAGCGTAGCCGTTAAAATTGTACATACTTACATACATATTATATAGAACATAACGCATACATACACAAAAAAATACAAAAATACATACAAATTTATATACACGAAAGCGCGTACGCGCACATTAGCGGTACATTAAGTAAACAAAACAACAACAACAAATTTAAATTTAGTAGTAATAAATGAAATTTGAATTTTGAGAATACCAAAAAAACAAAAACATTTTGAATTGCAAATGCAGTTAGAAAACAAACTACACTCGTCGGAAGAAATGCGAAATTCAATAAGGGCATTGAAAAGCAAAAACAAAAGCATTAATGTAACACTCTTTATGTGCTTGTACGTTGCTGTATGTAAAATGTATTTGTATTTGTATTTGTTTTTTACCAATCAGAATTGTTGCTATAAATAATAAAAAATAAAAATAAAATACAACAATAAAAATAAATCTAGCAAGCGAAATGCAAAGGTGTTGAACTAAAAACAGTTATAGTAACTATATATTTGATTTTTTGTTTTCCTATTTACAGTTACCGTTTTATTTCACAATTTCGTTGTATTTGTTTTGTTTATGTTTTTTGTTCAGTCTATATATATATAAAAGAATTTTTATACAAATATATGTATAACCGATTTCTGAATATTGAAGCAACAATAAGATAATTATTTAAGTAAATCGATTAAGCGTTTTAACGTAAACAAAATTTGTTTTTATTTCGCGAAACTTATCATCAAACAACTTAACGTAATGTACACGTAAAAATGTTGCAAGGGGAGTGGTAAGTAACGACTCAAGAAGTTGCGGCAACCAGGCCAATAGGACTGGAACCGTTATTGTTGTTGTTGTAACGGCAGAAAGCATACCTGAAGATATCGAGGAATGCTGTGAAGTATAAATTCCTTGGCTGGATATAAATTCGGGTCCGTTCCGGTCGCTGTGGGCTTCACACAACACGAGAGGAACTACGAAAAGAAGAAAAGATTTGTAGAAATCGCCACTGACTGAAGTTACCGGAAAATACTGGGTTATTTCTGGAAAAGTGCGCAACAAAAGAATTCAAAATTCAATTGTTATACAGGTTACAGGCTGGGTTACTGTTTCACCAAACGTTTCTGTGACCAAGTGTCGTGGGAACTTCGATCCTTAGTCAATATAGCTTAGAACGTTATCGATCTACTCGGGTTAAGATTTTGACCACCATTTGGGTATCTTGAATAGAAGCTTGGTGAATTTAATCATTATGGTTTAGAGTTTACAGCATAAGGGTTCCTAAGCACTGTCGATCTATACAAGGAAGACTTCGCCCATAATTTGGGACGAACATTTCGCGGGTAACTCGCTTCCACGTCTTTCTCCTAATCCAGAATATAACAGAGAAATTAAGATTACACACTGAGGTGTTATACATACATACATACTTATATTAATTGCAATTTCCCTTTGGTCCTTCTAGTACTTAAATATTCCTTGCTGTTATTCTAAATTAACCACAATTTTCAAATATTAAAAGTGTCTGTGTGCAGTTATTTTAATGAAAAAATCTATTTTAGTGTTAATTTATTGTTTAAATAAATTTAATTACAAAAATGTATTCTTTTTAACTTTATGTGCTTAGAAGCATACCCTAATAAACAAAAAATTAAAAAAAAAAAACTGTCACTCTGTACTTCGGGTAATTTTACTTTAAAAATTATCTTCTACAACACCCTGTTGCAATTTTATAATGCTGGAAATTTCAAAGAACTTTATTTATAAGAAAGGCAGTAAACGTGGCATACGAATTATTCAATATTTTAATGAAAATTTCGCAAATAGAGCGTCACATATTTAAGTAAAAACAAATTTCGAAACACCAAAACGCATCATAACTGGAGCTACATTTTCTAATAAGAATACAGCAGTTATATGCTGGCAACACCGTACGTGTGCGAAATCCACCAATTGGAATTGGAAAAACAAACGTTCCGCGGCGGTCAGTCTTCTGTCAAATTTCTTATTAGTCAGTTGTCGGTTGTTGATTTTTCCTTGGCGTTGCAGCTCCGCCAGTCGTAAACAGAATTTCCACCAAAACATAGCGTGTGGTCCAAGTAGATAGCTCCCCGGATAGAAAGAGCATCCATCGTGTAAAGTGATTGATATAATTTACCTACAAATCACGTAGAATTTATGCTTTTCCTCAAGTGAAGAAGTGAAATTTCACTTTGCATGTGGTGTAGTGAAGAAGCGCCACACGTGAGTGTGTGTATGTGCAAGAAATTTCGAGTGAATCCTATTTAGCAAATAAAGAAATTTAAGTGCAATTTTGTGTTTTTCTACGGTTATAAGTGATTTGTGATTTATGTTGAGTGTTTAGTGTGTTGATGGGGTTTCATATTAAATTGTTGCGTCGAGCAATTGGAAATTGAAATCAAAACAATCCCCTCCGCAGGTGGTGGTGGGCAGTCACAGATGATAGTTGATTTTCGGAGTGGGCGAATTGCAGTTTGTGCATTCAAGGTGCCGGCGCAAAACATTGTTTTTGCAACGAGTGTGACTTATTTTAAGAGGCGTACCTCACAGAAAGTTTGGAAAATTTCGCGAAGAGATATGTAAACAATTTGAGGTAAGTGCTCGAATTTTCTTGTTTTGTTTAGTAATCTTGTTAATGTTTTCCCAATAATGTGAAGTTTAACCTTGATCAAATAATTCATTGTAATAACAACAATTTGAGAAAGATAAGGTAAAGCAACTGCGTCTAAAAAGAAAATGAAAAAAAAAATATAGAATGTACAATGTCAGTGGCGGGCAGCAGCAGGGAAAGCAGCGCCAGTGTAAACTCATGCCCGAAACAACGGAAACGGAACACATGGAAGCATTGGGCAGCTGTGGCAAACAATGCAACTCCCGAGGGAGGTGCGGCATAGCGTTTTTAAATGCAAAACACTTGCAAGTCTGTCAACCTTAGTTGCGGTTTGCGTTTTCCAAAATGCAAAGTAGAGAAAAAAAAAATGCTAAAAGTCGAGGAGCGGCAAAGTTTACGTCGTTAGGCAACGCTTTTTGTTGTGGTCGTCATATTGTTTGGCCATTGTGCTGGTTTTATTCAATTTTGTGGGTTTTCGCCAAAATTTGGCGCAATATTTCGCTTGCATGTAGACTTGGTCTACCTTTTAACTATACACCTAGGTAGGGACAAGTAAAATTTGTTCGGCACTGTCACTAATTGTGGTAGGCACTCCTTAATGCAGCGCGAAGTTAAAATGTGTTACTTTATTTGCCGCTTGTGCATGCGCTCTTCATTCCCTCAAAAGTAAATGTGACACGTCAGTTGCTTCTCCACTTGCTCCTTTTGTTTTTGTTGTTTTTATGTTACCACTGGAATGTTTTTATTGGTTCCGCTTCTCTATACCGCAGCTACAGCATTTATTATGCTGTTTTTGTTGTTTTGACCGACTTCGTCGCCTTCCATTACTTGATTCATTAGCATATTCTCGCCGATGCTGCAAAAGAAACGCACGAAAGAATCGAATTAAAAACACAAATAAAAAAGTAAAAGAAATTACCTGGCAAGTGGCGCGCGCTATTATGATTCTGCCGCAGTTCAATGCCCCCATCGCGTTTGCAGACTTTGAAATATTATTATTATTTTTTGTGTTTTTTTTTTATCGTTTATCATACCTATTCGTTGGCCACAGGCACTGGAATCGTGATTGAGCGCATTGTTTGCTGTTCTTTCTCTACTATTTTGCACGCTAATGATTGCAAACTATGCGCTTGGGATCCAGCAAGCAACCAACGATTGGGTAGGCCCACGGGCATATGTTAGCTGAGTGCTGCGCGCGTTTGCTGTTTTGATTTTACCATTGTCTCTCGCCAACTAAAGTTCAACAATCGATAAATTGTGACCTGTTGACGATAGCTTCTAGCTTCTGTCGGGAGTCAAGTCGCAGTCAATAATTAAAAAAACAAAAAAAAAAAACGTTAACACTTTAACGTTAAGTATTACGAGTAATACCCTACACAGATAAAATAGATTGCATACAAGGACTTAATTTTGCTTTATTGTTGTTGTTGTAATGATTATCCAGACTCTGCGTTGGGGAAGCAACGAGTGTGTTCAAAATAATTTATTGGTGGACCCAGGAAATGAGCTGTTTGCTGTTTCGACGGGTGCGGACCATGGGGAAAGAAGAGATAATTGAGAAGAAAAAAACGTGTGCAAAATTTCAGAGTATTCGACGTTAGCTTCTGGGTGTTATAAACTTCGTGTCCCTGTTCATCCTGCCAAAATTGTTCGAAAATCAAGCTTTTATACTTTTTATTAATTATACCCTGAACAGGGTATATTAAGTTTGTCACGAAGTTTGTAACACCCAGAAGGAATCGTCAGAGACCCTATAAAGTGTATATATAAATGATCAGTATGTTGAGCTGAGTCGATTTAGCTATGTCCGTCTGTCTGTCTGTCTGTATATATACGAACTAGTCCTTCAGTTTTTAAGATATCGTTTTGAAATTTTGCAAACATCATTTTCTCTTGAAGAAGCTGCTCATTTGTCGGAACGGCCGATATCGGACCACTATAGCATATAGCTGCCATACAAACTGAACGATCGGAATCAAATGCTTGTATGGAAAACTTTCACATTTTACAAGATATATTCACGAAATTTGGTATAGATTATTTTCTAAGGCAACAATGTAATCTCCCAAGAAATTGTTCAGATCGGTTAACTATAGCATATAGCTGCCATACAAACTGAACACATAGTTAGTAAAACAAATGCACCTGTGAAGGGTATATTAGCTTCGGTGCAGCCGAAGTTAACGTTTTTTCTTGTTTTTTTCTAATTCTACAGCATGTAAAAGAGTTTTTTAAGACCATTTAAAACTGAAATCCACAATTTTCCTATATCCGTTATACTGTTTAACATTCAATAATAGTTTAAGAATATAGTATTTGTATAGTGTTCCAAGTACTTATTTGTTGTAAATACTTAAATAAACAATAAAGACATTATACCAAAACTTAGCTCAGCAATTTCTAAGCCCATCACACTCTAAATATAGATAAGAGTCGACATCAATTGAAGAAACACGCAAATTGAATTCGCTTGAAGTCTATCTGTAGTCAATATTTGTTTATGGGGTATATTCGTATATATGTATGTGTGCACCTATTTGAGCGTCAGTGTAAATATGTAATAAAGTCGTGCTTTGAAAATTAGCATGTTTAGCCGCTAAAACCTACTCTCCTCGTATCTTTATTAGCTTATAACAGTCTATGCTCGTTTTGTATAACAATTTTCTCATAATATCTTTATTTAGTATTTATGCTCGGTTCATGGTGTTGCCTAGTCCAGAAATACTTTACTGCATGTGCCTAGTGCACTTTAATATGGATAATTGACTTAGAATATTAGTTGGTTCTTTATTGAAAGTGTTATATACATACATACATATATGTATATTAAAATCGATGTTATATATCAAACATAAAATGTTTTGTAGAAAGAAACTAAATGCATTAGGGAAGCTTCTGTTATAGCGATTTTCGACGTTATGTAACGGTAAATAAGGTACCATTTCAAAGAGATTGGCTCAAGTTCCGCCACCAGCTTAATGAGGGTTTTGGATTTTGGTATCCGTTATATGCTCCTGAATAACATTTGTTGGGAGAAGTTCAAATTCATGAGGAATGAATTGTGAATTTAGAAAAATCAATTTTTTGGTTTGCATATATACACATACATACAAGGTGCGTTTCAAAGTAAACAGGACTTAAAAAAAATAACAGAACAAATGGTTTTTTCGGCAAAATCAATTTATTTTATTCAAAATAGTCTCCTGCTTCAATACAGCTTTTTGCACGATCCAAAAGCATGTTGAACGAGTGTTTTAGCTCGTTGGCCCGTATGGCCGCCAGTATGCCGGTGCAAGCCTTTTGAATGGCCTCTACGTCTGCATAACGCTTTCCTTTCATGGGCAAATGCATTTTTCCGAAAAGGAAGAAGTCACACGGTGCCATATCAAGTGAATACGGGTAGTGATTAATGGTTAAAATGTGATTTTTGGTCAAATAATCGTCCTTTGAATGTTAGATTCTGAGCAATTTTTGGTCGTCAGTCAATTTGTGCGGAACAAACCGTGCACACACCTTTCGTATGCCCAAATGTTCGGTCAAAATGCGATAAATCGATGTTTAGGAGATGTTCAATTCCATTTCCATGGATTTCAATGATGATCTCGGCTGATTTCGGCTGATTTTTGATGAATTCGCGCACAGTTTCGATGGAATTTCCGGTTATCACGGATTTTGATTGGCCCACAGGCCCACGACCACTTTGAAAACGTTGAAACCACTCGTGAATTCTGCTACGGGATAGGCAATCATCGCCATAAACTTGTTTCAACAATTGAAACATTTCGGTAAAAGTTTTACTAAGTTTAAAACAAAACTTACTGTCGGCTCTTTGTTCGAAGCTCATTTTCGCACCGATAACACTCATATGTATACTGACATTTAAAAGGCAGTAACCTGCCAATCTATGAAATGTCATGAAATTCTCACTGACCATCGATAAAGATAGCAGATTCTAACGCACCAGTCGACATATAGTTGGCGCCACCAGGGCGCGCTAGATTCAAAAAGTTTACTTTTGAACGCACCTTGTAATTATGTAATTATACTGAGGAATACAGCAACAAAGGGACACCTGTTGACAAAGTGGCCAAACCGCTGAAGTTAACTCAACCGAAAACCAAAGACTTTTTTCTTGATTTTGATCGGTCCGCAATTATATGCTGTGATGGTCCGATCTGGACAATTTATTCGTAAATTGTACCGTTGCCTTTGACAATAATTCATGCCAAATTTTGTAAAGATATCTTACTAAATAAGAAAGTTTTACTTACAAGAACCTGATTTTGATCGTTCAAATGGATATTTTTTTAGTGTTACTATTTCAATGAACACTGGCTGTATAATAAGTAAATAATTGTTAAGTAAAGCGTTTTTGCATTATACCAGTCATATTAATAATTCTTATCGCTTGGTGATTGACATAATATCTGTGGTCTCCTGGAAAGTTATTCAAGGGGGCCTATCGGTCTGTTTTGTTTTGGAGATTTTGTTTTTTTTTTTAATCTACGACTTGTAAAGTAAAGTTATCATTTATTAACATATATTCCGACAGTATAAATTTAAATTTTAAGCTAAAAATATTGTGGAGAACATGAGTTGAAAAAATGGGCACGCACTTCGGCTACGATTGCGGCTGATTGGCTTTTTTTACTAAAACAGATCAAGACATATTCGACTTAAGTCTATTCTTCCTACCAACACATATTGTTTAATGGGGTTTCTGAGAACTCACGATTGAAGTACTTCAAATTCGCAACACTAGCAATTAATTATTCAGGTAAAGTGTTCAACACTTATTGATACCATTGAGCAATTAATTAACCCGTTTCATTTCACTTGAGTGACACCTTTCACTTACAAAGCAATTCTCGAAATACGCTAACCTCAAATTACGCACTGCAATTTGAACGAAAAATTATCACATACTTGTATACTTGTTTTTTTGTGTGGTCATTGCAATTAGTTTGTATATCTACAGAATGGCAGATAAGCAGCCAAATATTGTATTTATCTAATCAAAGTAGTTCAACAGATAAAAGGGGAATTTGATCAGAATGAGGCAACGCAGTCTAAAAATGCGCCCTGTTTAAGCAAATGTGGGTCATGACCAGGCCCACTTTTGTCTAGCATTTTGTTCCTTAATATATCAAAAAACTATTTCACAATATTTAAACAAAACTTTGGGTTAGTGTAGATATTTTTGAAAATAGATGACTTCGGTCTACATCTCTCTTTCGCGCCTAATGCTTTCCAGGTTCTGGAAAAATCAAATTTGACCAAGTTTTTTACGTTGTTTAGCACATTTCTTTATTATCGTCTTTACAATCAACACTTCGTCCAATTTTTCATACACTTGTTATAAGCCTCGACTGGGCCATCCCATTCGAAAGATTGTTGGACAGTTACGACGTACATATGCATAAACCCATGTCTCTTTAATAGTAATAATATGTTTGATGAATATTATGTTTTCAGCTACGTTGTCTAGCATCTCTTTTGCGACCTCTAGTGGACGTCGTTTTGGCGAAAAATTCAGGTTTTTTCGTATGAGCCTAGCATTGACACGCTTCATAACCAAAACATTAACAAATATGTGTTGAGTCGATCTACAAGGTCTGTCGCAAAAGAAACAGAACTTTTTAAATATAACTGTTTCTGGTGGCGCCACCTATTGGTGGGTATATGAAATAAAAAGTTTGATCTCTTGTTGACATTTCGTAAAAGTTTTAAGACAATTGGATAACTACAATCGATGTTATCGATCAAAAAGTGACAGAAGCTTTTGGGCATCGGTCGTAAAATGCAAAGAGCAAATATTAATTTTTTTTTTTTAACTTGGGGAAAACGTTTACTGAAACATTTCAAATGATGAAAAAAGTTTACGGTGATCAGTGCCTATCCCGTTGTAATGTGCATGAGTGGTTTAAGCGATTCCAAGAAGGTCGTGAGGACCTCTGGGACGATCAGAAGTCGGTCGTCTTCAGAAGTCAAAAATAAAGACAATGCTGATTTGTTTTTACGATTCCGAGGGTGTTGTACACCGAGAGTTCGTCCCACCTGGCCAAACGATTAATGCTGTGTTTACCTTGGTGTTATGAAGCGTCTTTTGTCACGCATTCGTCGTGCTCGACCACAATACCGTGAGGCAGGGTCCTGGCGCCTGTTGCACATGCGCCGTGTCATCGGTCGACGCTTGTCACTGATTTTTTGGCAAAAAGCTCCATATTAACCATTAATCACTCACCCTACTCATCTGATCTGGCACCTTGTGATTTTTACCTATTTGGAAAACTTCATTTGCCCATGAAAGGACACTGGTTTCAGGACATTTCAGCTATCCAAAAGGCGACGACCGATATTCTCAAGAGCATTCCGAAAAATGACCTTAAACACTCATTTGAAATGCTAATTGACCAGGCTAAACGCTGTATCGGAGCACAAGGAAACTTCTTTGAATGAAAATATATAACTTTTGAAAAATATGAATTTTTTGTTGTTTTTTTAACAGTCCTGTTTCTTTTGCGACAGACCTTGTATAAGAGATGTTGAGTTACCCTGCTCTGATGCTAATACGACGCAGTCAAGCACTGTTAATTTAACTTTTTCCATGTAAACGTCAAGAGAGGAGGTGTTCAGACGACTCGCATGTCTTCGATGACTTCACGACTTTCATTGAATGCTTCGTGTCACTCAATTACTAATGTTCGAGATAAAGTAATATGCTTAAAAATTTTCTGAATAATTTTTAATGGTTCCATAGCCTTGAATCTATTAGAAACACAAACTTTCAAACAAACTCTATGTTAAATTTTTTTCCATGGTAAAATAGGTCAAACAGCCACTATGGAACTCAAACTTCACACGAAAATAAAAAAGTTTTCGAATAATATCAAATCTTTTTCTCGGAAACCGACTTAAAAATCTAGCGAGATTAAGCAACTATATACTATAGAATATATATTCCTCAGCTTACTTCTTAATAAATGGTAAATGAGGCAACATATTCTATACATTTGTTGAAATTTCCATAGATAATTATTATAATTTTGCTGACAGCGTCAATACATTGTCTCGTGTGTATATATGTATGTATATTTAAAACAAAATTTCCAATATAATTCTTAGCTTATCAACGTCCGGCATTTCTAAAAAACACACACGACACATATTCGTTTATTTATTTGCGTTTGGAGTGAGTTAAGTTCGTGTCCGGCGGTCGTTGTTAGGTAGAGTCAAAAAAATCTGAAACAATGCTTTTATAATAATCGGTGCAAATCGACAAGCAATATGAAAGCTTTGAGTATATTTATAATAACGGGTGATCTAAGTAAGGTACTTTTTTTGACAAGTCACGCATGAGTCGTGCCAAGCTGTCATGTTATTTTTCTTCAATATTGTTTGGCTTTTCATCATGGAAAAACTTACGCCTGAACAACGTTTAAGAATGGTTCAACTTTATTAAGAAAATTGACGTTCTGCAAAGCATGTGTTTCGCGCGCTTCACTCAACTTATGGTCAACATATTCGGCGTACTGAGCGTACTATTCACAAGATCTTGAGACGAAGCATTTATTATTGGATAATATTCGACCGAATAGACCACGTCCAGCACACAGTGAAGTAAATAGCAGCCTTAGCTGAGAGTATACATGAAGACAGGGAAGTGTCAATTCGGCGCTGTTCCCGACAACTCGGTCTGACGTATGGAACGATTTTGCGTCACGTCGAGATCTTAAATTGAAAGCGTACAAAATGTAGCTTGCGCAAGAACTGAAGCCCTTTGACCTTCGCAAGCGACATCGCATCGCTTTATGGGCTATTGAAAAGTTCCAAGCAGATCCCGTGTTTTCGAGCCAAATTTTGTTTAGCGATGAGTCCTTTTCTGGCACAATGAGAGAATATTTCTGCTAATTCAGTTTGTTTTTATGGTATAATAGTTAGATCACTTCAAACGATAACCTTTTGTCCGGCATTTTAACAAGTCAATGTCAGGTATTTTAGTCGTGAACAAAGCAAAAATTATTCACTAACTAATTGACAAAATCATTTTCAATACCGTTAAGATGAATAGTTAACAGTACATTACTGTTAAACGTGTAATACATGCTAAAGTAATGAAAAGATCGAATTATGAAAGGCGTGTCTTGACACTAACAAAATTCATTAATATTTGTTTTTGTTGTTTTTTATTTGTTTTTGCATTGAATTTGCCGGTTTTTTTTGTACCACTTCCTAAATACCGTATGCAAATGTGACCGAACAAAAAAATAAGTTAAACTGAAGCTAAAAGCAATATAATTTGCAATTGAAGGGGGTATTCTGGTCTAGAAGCATGAATTTCAGGTAATTTTTAAAGTGTCGTAAAAAAAGGCAATTAATATGTTTACCATCCATTTTTTTTTATTAGTTATTTGTTAATTTTAGAAGAGTACAGAAAAAAAATAAAAACTAAAAAAGTAAAAAATTTCAAAAATTTTGAGCTGACGAAGTGGGCGGTCTCTAAAAATTTCCACGTGATCATACCCATGATTTCAACCCTCCTAGTTATCTGAAACCAAAAAAAAAAAGATTATTAATCTAGAATAATGTCGCAATGGCCGGAACTACGGAAAAGTGGGAAAAAAATGTTTCCACAAACTGGCGACTGCCTGAAAAAAAAAAGTATTTTTACATCACTTTGTCTGACTGTTTCGAATTTTTTAAAAATAAGAAAAATAAAAATTTGGGGATGGGGATAGTTTTGAGAAAAACGCGTTTAAAGTTTAGGAGACAATTCTGGTGAACACGGACGCCACGTCACAAAATCGGCTGTATCTCCGAAAATAAGTCGAATTTTGAAAAATCCTTCCAAGGTCATATTTTTGAAAGTCGAAACAAGATATGCAAAAAAAATCGATTTTTTCAAAATCCTAGACAAGAATACCCCCTGAAATTAAAAATTGGGTTTATTTTCCATGTGCAAACTCATTCCTGACGAACTGACGAAACTGGGTCCAACTTTGAAAATGCCCAAGAATTGCAATATTAAAAATTTCATAATTGTTTTGCTTGTTATATATAATTTACGTGCTTAATCAAGCGTCATCATTTAGGAAAATTTTATTTTACAAATAACGTGTCTACTTTCTATTCGTATTTTAATCGTTTTCGTCGAAAATAAATATATTTATGTATATACACACATATACATACATAAGTATAATATACTACATAATATTATAATTCTAGTTGAAGAGACAGCTAGGCATTGGCTTTGCCCGATTGCAAGCACAAACATTAAATTAACACGACGAAGTTAAACAACTTTGTGTGAAGACTTTTTTGACCGCATCTTAGAGAGGGGGAGTTCTAGAACGAAACGCGATATGCTAATATTTTGTATAACGTTACTTCTTAGCTAGTCGCATTCTTCTATATTTCTCATCACTTTAGTCTCATGATGATTTATAGCTTGTAAATTCCAAAGCTAACATGCACAGTGGGTTTGTAGCTCAAAAAAATAAGAAAAATTGAAAATCAGTTAAAGTTTGAAAATGAATTTGTAAAATAATTATTAGAAATTTTGGTCTTTAAATGGTTTTTCGGTTTATAATTTTTCGGCTTTATGCAAAAAATAATCGCTTATTTTCATATATACAAAGCGGGTACCCCGCGAGTAAATTTAATTTATCGACAGAAAGAGATAAATTCGATAAAGCAAGAGTTTAGCATTGTTGTTTTTGGATTAAAACATTTAAAAAAGGCGAAAGTTTAACATTATCCCAAAATAAACAAGAAAATTAACCCTAAAATAGCTCTCCCCATGCTTCTTGTTTTTCTCTAGCTTTACTAATCCACAAAATTCTTCCACAAATTTGTAATATTTGTAATGATAAATTCTAAACTTACTTTTTTAAACCTACGTAAAAAACTTTAATTTGTGTCTCGACAATTTTATGTTCCTTTTCGAAAATATATTCCAAACTGCAGAGTGACTTGTCCTTCTTCTTCTTCTTCTTAATTGGCGTAGACACCGCTTACGCGATTATAGCCGAGTTTACAACAGCGCGCCAGTCGTTTCTTCTTTTCGCTACGTGGCGCCAATTGGATATTCCAAGCGAAGCCAGGTCCTTCTCCACTTGGTCCTTCCAACGGAGTGGAGGTCTTCCTCTTCCTCTGCTTCCCCCGAGGGGTACTGCGTCGAATACTTTCAGAGCTGGAGTGTTTTCATCCATCCAGCGTAGCCGCTGTCTCATAATTTGCTGAACTATGTCAATGTCGTCGTATATCTCGTACAGCTCATCGTTCCATCGAATGCGGTATTCGCCGTGGCCGACGCGCAAAGAACCATAAATCTTTCGCAGAACTATTCTCTCGAAAACTCGCAACGTCGACTCATCCGTTGTTGACATCGTCCAAGACTCTGCACCATATAGCAGGACGGGAATTATGAGTGACTTATAGAGTTTGGTTTTTGTTTGTCGAGAGAGGACTTTGCTTCTCAGTTGCCTACTCAGTCCGAAGTAGCACCTGTCGGCAAGATTTATCCTGCGTTGGATTTCTAGGCTGACATTGTTGGTGGTGTTTACGCTGGTTCCAAGATAGACGAAATTATCTACAACTTCAAAGTTATGACTGTCCACAGTGACGTGAGTGCCAAGTCGCGAGCGCGACGACTGTTTGTTTGATGACAGGAGATATTTCGTCTTGCCCTCGTTCACTGCCAGACCCATTTGTTTTGCTTCCTTGTCCAGTCTGGAGAAAGCAGAACTAACGGCGCGGGTGTTAAGGCCGACACTATGTGTAAATACCAGTTGTGCCGATATTAAATGAACATTTTTTGTGTAAATGAAATACTAATTTTGAATGGGAAAGTAAAAAGAATGTATTCAAAGGTTATTAACCATTGCTTTTTACACATTTTGACTACCTTTCTGTCAATTTTTGATACCATGCCAATGGAAATGTTCGACTTTTGAAGCAAAACAATCAGTAACCCAATTTTCGACTTCTGCGTAGGAATCGAAGTGCTGCACAGCCAATGCATGGCCCATTGATGCAAAAAAAAAATAGTGATCAAAAGAGGCCAAGTCTGGAGAATACGACGGGTAGGGTGGTAGCTCACAGCCAAGTACTTTGATGTATCCTAAACCGATTTAGCTTTGTGTGCAGGTGCATTGACGTGTAATAAAATTACTTTGCCGTGTCCGTGAACGAGTCTGGTCGTTTTCAGTGCATGCTTCAAAATGGTTATTCGTTATCTGTATCGATTAGTATTCACATTTTAGAAGCTCCTGATTACCACACTCTTATGATCCCATCGAACACAGAGTATGCATTGCCTTCTTACCAAATCTATATGTTTTTGCAGTCAATGTTAATGTTTGTCCCAGATTAACCCATGACATCAGTAACAATTCGTTGCAAAACTGATTTTCTTTCGCGTCTTTGAAGCGAAATTTCACAAGTATTTTTTCGGGTTTCCATTTGTCTTTCATTCAATTCAATTTCGGTCTGAAATTGTTTGTTGTTGGAACATTTAACATGACAGTCATCTGCTCTTGACTCAAAGTATCATCTTCATCCAACATTGCTCGCAGTTCGGCGTCTTAAAACTTTTTGCGTTGGTCTTCCATGTTCTTCAATTCTCACATCAAACTCCTTGACTCTGAACCGTTGAAACCATTTAAAATACTATCGAAAAGATCTTTTGTTTCCCAAACCTCTTTTTGTCTTTATCTCATTTGAGCCTAAGCGTCGCGTTAACGTCTGTGAAACAATACTTTCTGACTACCAGAATGTTATGAAAGGTGTTATTACTGGCGCTGTGTCTTGGATCTATGCTTACGACCCGGAAACAGACGGTCATACGGCCGAATATCGTGGCCTAGGTTAACAGAAGCCGAAAAAAACACGTCAAAGCAGGTCAAAAATCAAGGTTATGTTGACAATTTTCTTCGATTATGGATGGGAGGTGCACTCCAAATTTCTTACGAGCGGCCAAACTGTTAATATGGAATACTATTTGAGTGTTATGCGTCGTTTGCACGAAGCGATATAAACATGAAAAGCGGACGGAATTATGGGCCGATAACGCTTGGTTTTTGCACCACGCTAATGCACCGTATCATGCTGCATTTATTCTTCGTGAATTTTTCGTTTAATTTTCAACCATCGAAATCGCCAAATTTAGCTCTGACTAATCAGCAAAATCAACCACCGCTCCGGGGAAACTGTTTTGAGTCAATTGGAGGCGTTAAACCTCAATCGTTACGCGCATTGAAGGTTATTCCGGAAATTGACTTTAACAACTGTTTCGAGGATTGGAAAAAACCTTGATACAAGTGTATTGGGACTAAAGGGAATTACTTTGAGGGGACCGACGAAGGTTTTGAGGAATAAATAAAGAATTTTAAAGTTATGAAGAAAGCAAATAATAGTAAGCTCACAGTAGTTTAGCTGATAAACTGATCGATCAAGAAAAATATCATTTTATACGCTTTTATGGTATAAGCAACCCACCTGTGAAGGGTATTATGGTATAGCTTTAATACAGCCGAAGTTGACGTTCTATCTTCTTTTTTATATTTTTCAAACTCTTAATAAATTCAAAATAAAAATCCATTAATTATATATTCTAATTAATTTTTTACATTAAAATTTTTTATTTCTCTCTGTTTTTGCAAATTTCTCCATCATATTTTGTAATAGGTTCTTGACCCTGCATCTTCCGATATGCGAAATAAATTATGCAAAATTTGCTCAACTCTTTAGTTTTTCATTCGATTGCCGATGCCATCCCAGTGTGCAAAACGAAACAATCTAAAATTCTCGAAACTTGCGGTTTCTCAAGCAGCAACAATGACCACACTATCTTCTTTGGCAATTAAGAACTAGTTTCGAGCTTAGCCAAGCGTGTATCTTCACCATTTAGCCTTGGTCTTGTTGGTTTTCATTGCGTTTATTTTTGCTTTTGTTTTTGTTTCTACAGTTACAATTTGGTGTGTAAAAGATTGGAAAGAAGCAAAACAAATGCGAAGATTAGTCTTAATTTTTTATGACTCTTATTTGTTCCTCGCTACATTTATTAAATTTATATGCGTAAGTAATGAAGTGCTTTGTGTTTACTATTGTTTTTGCTGATTCACTTAATGTGGGAATTTTTTGCCATTAGATTTGTGGTAATCAAATTTTAGCCGCAAAATGCTTTTAAAAAATAATACGGCTACTTAAACAGCTACTTATACAAATTGAGTCGGAAATGTTGACGAAGTTAATTCTTAATTGTCGAAGAAGTGATAATGTGAGGTAACAGGGGCGGATCCAGAGTAGAATTCCATCCGCCCCTGAGACGTAATGAGAATTTTTATTCTATGCAAATTTATTGCGTTTCCTTGATATTTTTAATGTAATAAATAGACTCGGAAATGTTTCTTTAATTTCCTTGATCGGTATTCGAACCGACGACCCAGCTTCAAGACCCTAACTTATTCAAGTGTTTGGCGCTTTTGCTTGCTTTAACTCTCTTAGCTCCTAATATTCTCCAAACAATTTTGAAGTTTTCTGCTAAATTTATAAACGTTCCGGATGTCGTAGGAACATACCCTAATTCGGCACACATTTTTTGAGACGAAATTCTATTAAATATTCATTATTCAGTAAAAGCTCTGACAGACGCTCTATTATACGGACAACTCTATTAACCTGAGAGAAAAGCTCACCCCGCCAGTGTCCACTTATGAAAAATTTCACTGTACCTGCCACTATCGAGGACCATAGATAAATAAATGAGGCTTGCGCCGCGACCTAAGGTCTATTGTGCCCTAAGGACGGTCGAAAACGATAAATCGATAACATTTTTTCTAGCTAAGATTTCCTTGAGGTCTGAGAGCGGTTTCATTGATTTCAAACATTTCGATTGTAAGTTCGGAAAGTACTCCCTTTGCGCAGAGCTTTTGCTTACCCAATTTTTTCTTTATTAATCTTAGGCCCCTAACATTGCTAACTATACATCCCTAAAAATGCCATATCCAATTATCCGACGGCTTTAAAAGTTAGATGTGATCATAACATAAGGTCTAAATCCGATTCAGGGCAAATGTGTCAGGTCAAATTTGTCATTTCGAAGGTAATTTCGTAATAAAACTCTTCTTATAGAAACCCTCGTCCATATTGGCAAAAAAAAAGGACAGTTGATTTCCACATTTCTCTTGAGTCGAGAATCATCCGCTATAGAGCTGAACAGATTGTAATCACTTCGTGCCAGATCCGGATTATAAGGCGGGTGCATATGCTCCCGGAGCTACTGGCGCGCCACTATCAATGTGTGTGGTTTGGTCTTGTCTTGATGGAACGCAATTTATATTCTATTGGTCAAAGTTGGCAATTGCCTCTTTCACATTGTCCATCTGTCGACAGTACAGGCTCGAACTAAACGTTAAGCCGTAGCTTATGGTTGGAGATATACTGCCCATCTCACCGAAAGTTCATATCCGTCAATTATGGCTTGATCAACGTGTGTGCCGGCTCACCGTGATTCAACCACGATCTCATTCCCCAGTCGTTGTCGTAAGTGACCCATCTTTCATCAGCAGCACCTAATCTGATCGAGGGCAATTGGCTGAGTAGGCAATTGAGAAGTAAAGTCCTCTCTCGACGAACAAAGTCCAAACTGTACAAGTCACTCATTATTCCCGTCCTGCTATGTGGTACATAGGCATGGACGATGACAATATCTGATCTGTCAGCGTTACGAGTTTTCAAGAGAAAGGTTCTGTGGAAGATTTATAGTCCTTTGCGCATTGGTAACGGCGAATAGCGCATTTGATGGAACGATGAGATATACGACGACATTGACATAGTTCAGCGAATTAAAAGGCAGTGACTACGCTGGCTAGGTCATGTCGTTCGCATGGATGAAAGCACGGATATTCGATATTTCGGACTGGAACGGCATCGACGAAACCACTTTTATCGAAGAATATTTATTACTCCATCTGTCCATCTTTGACTCGTGATCAAAAACTACTAAGTACAGCGATCGGAATTTTTTAGTATGAAATGTTATCTTTCTAACGCCATACAGCGTAACCCGTTTACACTTACATATACCACCTGAGATACAGACTACTAAGGCCATTATTGGAAAAATAATGAATTTCCTGTTACTAATTTTTCGCTTAGCCGAAATCAGCTTTTATCTAATGTTTTTAATATTTTCAAAATTGTCATGCTTTTTTTATCGTATTTAAAATTATCTTTAATCTCGCTACATCCGTATCGTTAATGTACAATTACCATTAGCTCTTTTAGCGTCCTTCAAGCCTTATTATCTACACTTTTTGATGTCTCCCGCTGTGTTCTTTTTGTTTTTTGTTATCATCATTTTTAAAAGTCTCTTAGATCTTCTACTCCATTTTTCAATTTGACGTTCGGCAAATATTTAATCTCACCGTCGCCATGAAATTCTTAATGAATCGCCATTTTTCCATTTTTTATTAATTGCCTGGCTTTTTGCTTGTCCTTCTTACCACCCACTCCCCACCCGCGCGGTAACTTTATTTTTCAATCGCCATTTTTTTTTTGTTGTATTTTGTGTTTGTGTTTCTTCTGCTCCCTTAGCAACAAAAAGTTGGCCAAGTCAAATAATTTTCGTCAGCGTTCATACAATGAGCTAAATGTGTTTGCATACGCGTTGAAAATTTGTCATCCTTTCCTTTCGTTTCCTACCCTTCAGTTTCGTTTCGGCAGCATTTTATGCTACTCTCGCCCACCTCTATCGGTTGGATGCAAAGTGGATAATTAAAAATGCAGTAAACACTTGGCAAGTCAAGTTAAGCTGCAGGCCACTGAGTTGCAACGTTCCGCTCTGTCTTCTATTGAAAAGTCTTCGAAGAGTCTCTTTTTGGTTGGCTTTGCTTTTTGCGGAGTTTACATCCATTACGCATACAGCTGCACATTTTATGTTGGATTAATGATTCCGTTTTGGGTACCCTGTTTTGATAAAGCCATCGGTTGTCGTTGTTGTTGTCTAAAAAAAACCTCCCGTTCGTCTGTTGTAGGCCCTGGAAAATATTCGCTTTTCACAGTGCAATTTGCTTGCGAAATTACAAATTTAACCACAGAATATTTTTCCATTGCTTGTAAATCGTAAAATTTCGCATTAGAAATTTTACTGCTTTAAACTCGTTAACTAAATAACTTAACGAAGCTTAACAATGTTATCTGTGAAATAGAAAATTAAAAAAAAACAAGAAAAAACGTAAACTTCGGCTGCACCGAAGCTAATATACCCTTCACAGATTACATTGGTGCCTTAGAAAATAATTTATACCAAATTTCGTAAATATATCTTGTCAAATGTGAAAGTTTTCCATACATGCATTTGATTCCGATCGTTCAGTTTGTATGGCAGCTATATGTTATAGTTAACCGATCTGAACAATTTTTTCGGAGATTACATTGTTGCCTTAGAAAATAATCTATATCAAGTTTCGTGAATATATCTTCTCAAATGTAAAAGTTTTCAATACATAAACTTGATACCGATCATTTAGTTTGTATGGCAGCTATATGCTATAGTTCACCGATCTGAACAATTTCTTCGGATATTACATTCTTGCCTTAGAAAATAACATATACCAAATTTCGTGAATATATCTTCTCAAATGTGAAAGTTTCCCATACAAGAACTTGATTCCGATCGTTCAGTTTGTATGGCAGCTATATGTTATAGTGGTCCGATATCGGCCGTTCCGACAAATGAGCAGCTTCTTGAAGAGAAAATGACGTTTGCCAAATTTCAAAACGATATCTTAAAAACTGAGGGACTAGTTCGTATATATACATACAGACAGACGGACATGGCTAAATCGACTCAGCTCGACATACTGATCATTTATATATATACTTTATAGGGTCTCCGACGCTCTCTTCTGGATGTTACAAACTTCGTGACAAACTTAATATACCCTGTTCAGGGTATAAAAATGTTGTATACTCTCGCTATACGTGCCTAAGTGTTATAGTTTTTCTCACCTAATGGTTTTATTATAATGGTACAAAACAAAGAGAGACAACTCATATGTATATCAGTATAGAAATGCTTAGAATACTGAGCGAAAAAAGACAGTTTAACGAGACTAGTTGGATTGTTTCATACATTGTGTCAAAAAAGTACCCGGAAATTGTAAATAAAACGCTAAATATTTAAATATTTATCAATATTTATTTTGTCGCCTTCAAAGTAATCCCCACCAGAGATTATATATAAATGTAAACGATTTTTCCAGTTCTCGAAACACTTTTCATTAACACTTTTTGGGATTGCCTCCAGTTCCTTCAGCGTTTTTTTTATATCTTTCTTTTAACGGGTTCCATTCCGATGATTGTTGACTTATTTGCATGTCAAATTCATAAACTCATGTCTCATCGGCAATTTCAATGCACGGAATTCGCACGATCAAGCATGCCTAAAGAGAGCTGTTTGCGGTACTCTTTTTGAAAAAGGTCAGCTTTACTCGCGAGAGATGTCGAGCTCTCTAATACTTGTCTGACGATTTTCAAGCACCATATCTTTCACTTTTGAAATATTTTTATCAGTTGAAGAGGTCGATGGTCGTCCAGAACGAGCCATGTCTTCAACGATCTTTCGACTTTGAAGGCTTTGTACCACTCGTAGGCTTGTGTTATTGATAAAACTAAATCATTAGTAAAACAACGTATTTTAGACTGTTCAAGGTTCTAAATGTTTTACTAACCCAACTAGAGAAAACTTATCTGAAAGCAAACTTTTTGAAGTCCAGAGGTGACTCGATTGGAAAATAATGGAGTCTCACACAAACTTGTGATTATATAAAACCTAACTTAGTCATATTTTATATACTGTGGTATCCCTTCGACAAAATAACTCTATTTACCTGTAAATCCTTCAGAGAATTGTCGTAAATAGAATGAGCAAGTCCTTTGTCAAAAAACAAAAAAAAACAAATATTAATAATCGAAAATATTTTTTTTTTTTTCTAAATATTCTCTATTAAGATCTATACTCTTTTGCATGCGTTTGAAACAATTGTCGAAACACTTCTGTCACTGAGATGAGCATTGATGTATCTCCAAAACATGTGTTCTAAACGCATCAATCGCCTCTGTAGGTGTGGAAAACATTGCTTGGAAGTGTTAGATATTCGAACAACCTATGTTTTGGATTCGTCTCGCACACAAGCAATATTGTTTTAGTAAAAGCGTTATCATGAAGCTAAAGCCAATTTTGGTTCTTCCGCAAAACCGGGCGTTTCTGGCTGTTTGCTTCGCGCAACTGACGCTTACCTTACACGTTATTATTTTTTATTTACCGTGGGACCCTTTGGACACGATTGGCCAATTCTCTTTTGTTCTCCTCATTAATCCTTCTCATCTTCTCGACGCTCTGCGAATATTTTGTACCACCGATAATCGTTGCTTTTGTCCAAGCTAGCTTCACCATATGCTACAGTCGGAATGCGTCCGCGCGTTCCGCATATCTGTGTCGTCGTTGTGGCGAACTTTACAAAAAGATCTTGACCTACATCCTTACAAGATCAAATTGCAGTAAGAACTGAAGCCGTTGACCACCGGAATCGTCTTATTTTTGTGATTTAGGCTGAGCAACAACTTGAAAATGATCCGGATTTTCATTGAAAAATCATCTTTAGCGATGAGGCTCATTTCTAGATGAATAGCTTCTTCAATAAGCAAAATATGCCTTATTGTTGAGGCAAAATCATTGCATCCCTAAAAAATGACGGTTTGGTGTGGTTTATGGGCCAGCGGCGTCATTGGGTCGTACTTCTTCCGTAATGATTAAGACCGGCACGTTACAGCGAATGGGAATCGCTACCGCTTAATGATAACCGCATATTTTTTTCTCGAATTGGATGATATGGACTTGGTCAATATGTGGTTCTAACAGGATGTATCCACAAGCCACACAGCGAACGTCAAACATCGATTTATTGAAAACCAAGTTTGGTGAACGTGTTATCTCACGAAATCGCCCAGTCAATTCACCGCCTCGGTTGTGCGATTTGACGCCGATAGACTATATCTTGAGCGGCTACGTCAAGTCTATGGTTCATTCCAACAAGCCAGCGACGATTGATGAACTCCGTACGAATATCGAACGTGAAATTGCAGCAGTAACGGTCGATTTATGCTTGAAAACGAATCGAATCGAATGTACTTGCACAGGAATAAAGAATTCAATTAATATCCCAAACGGTTTGTGTTTTATTTAAAAAAAAATTTTGTAACGCTTTTATTGAAACTCCCGCTATAATAATACAGACGTGTGTAAATTCTCAGATCGATATCTCAAAAACTGATTCTCACATTTACCAATAAACCCACTTAGCTTTAGAACCCACATTTGTGGTTTCCGGTGTACATTTTAATCAATGCTTTGTGAATAAATTCGTTAAATTCTCCGAATTAGAAAAGTAGAAGATATCAACTGTATGCATGTTATCGGATTTTGCTCCAGTATGTAGAAATAAACACTTGGTCCATTTGCTTTCACCAATTATTGTTATTATGATTTTCTCTTTGAGAAATCTATGTTCCTAACTCTCATTTGGAAAATCCCAACCAAATAATATCCTTCAGCTATGAGCTACAAAAATTCTCACAGTTCGAAAAGCACAATAACAACAATAAGCCACAAACCAGAAGAACCGTAATTGCAGTTACAGAAATGAAGTTATACGGATACACACACACACTCACATACAATCGAAAACAGGAATCAGACAATGGACAGAAAAACTTGGTAGGAGATATAAGCCCATTTATATGCACATAACTGCATATGTTTGTCTGTATGTATGTGAATATGTGTAGTGAGTGAGTATTTAAAATTACTGAAATCCCTTAAAGCAATCAACAGACCGCCCAACGAACCGGCAAACCAAGCGGACGGACAGTGGCAACAAACCAAAGCAAGGCGAGCGACGGCAAGCCAAGCCAAGCCAAGCCATGCCAACACAACACGGTAAACACTTTTGTGCAATTAACTCATTTCGTTTTTAAGTTGCAATTTAACGTGAAATAATTGAATTTTCCTTTTTGGTTTCCTGCAGTGAACCTTAAAATCTGTCAGCCATTATTCGTTTGGATGCTTGATGGTTACACCACGCCGGCTATCTGTGTGTGAGTGGGCGTGCATATGTGTTGAGCGTCAAAGTGAATGTGCATATATGCATTTCTGTATATGTGTGGGTGTTGTAGCTGCATGTGTGTGTGGGCGCCTGCAGTTGAAGGCTGTGTGGCTATGCAAGGATATGCGGCTAAGCTGGATGTGATGGCAAGTGGCGAGGACGCTGTGAGTGCACTTGTGTGCGTATGTGGCATACTCACACATATACCATTATTGTAGATGTTAGTGTGTGTGTGTGGGTGTTTGTATGTGTGACATATTCGTTACATTTGCAACATATGGATGTTGAAGCAAATCTGCTGCTGATGCTGATTGCTTCAATGCTCCGCTCCGGTCGGTCAACAGCGTTAACGCCCGCGCTCGGTGGCGGCTGCCTTGGTCGTTGGCTCGTTCGTTCGCTCACTAGCCCGACTAGCTTTAATGGCCTTAAAAATGTCAGCATGAAAGCGATGAAGCAATGAAGCTTTAGTCGCTGCCCGAGCTACTGTTGATGTTACCACCGTTCAAACTGTCATTACAGGCGATGGCACTGGTGCTGGCGTTGGCTCTTGCTGGTTGGTGTTGGTCCACTAGAACCGCTTGTGGGGTTTGCGACCACAGTTGTGGATGTGTACGTAGTTTGTGCGTGTGTCTCTACTTTTTTAATAAAATATCCAGCTGAGAGTGCAGTTTGTTGTAATGATAATGTAATGAAGCAATAAAATAATTATCTCGGCAATAATGATGATGTTGCAAATTAAGCTTGGAAGAGCGAGCGTAAATTTGTATGTCAAGGCGAATATAATAATGAATATTTATTCAAAGTATGGGGCTTAGTTTCTCAGCAAGTTGAATGGCTGAGTTGTTATGCATATTTTTTCATGTTATATGCTATAATTTTAAAGAAGTACTAAAGTCTCTGACTTTGAAGAAGCTAAGCACACATTCCAATTCTTGTGATGGGTAATATCCGCCGTTTTCCACACGAATGTCGGATTTTACTCCGAGCTCTAGAAAGTAGACACTAGCTGTGCATGCAATATCCCCTCATAAGTTAGTGCATTGTAGCAAGATCTGGCTAAAGTGTGTGAAAACATTTTTGGGAACCTTAACGAGGTGCTAGTCCTTAGCTGAATTTTGTTGTTGTTCTAGCGACAAAAAATATTTCCCAAATAATTGTGTGAAAAGCTGCCGAATTAAGAGTACTTGGAAATATACATCATCTGATCAAATCTGACTCGGACTGGTCCATTTGAACTGGCGTCTTGGTTTTTCTGGCGGGTGGGCCATGAAAAAATTGAAAAAATAAGTTTGTTTAACATTTACAATGAAATCACGACTAAAGTCACCTCGCTGTATTGTTTCCTCTCTGAATCACCCGCCACTTCTGTTAAAGTCCATCAATACAAAAAGTTGTAAGTCAGCAACCTCCAAGACGTCGTCAAGAAACTCTCGATCTTTATCTTAGACGAGACCCTTTGTGACTCAAAGCCGTCTGACTATCTGTATGTATAAAAATATTTCTTGTTGTGACCATACTCCTTGTCAGACCTTGGAAGACACTGCATTAGTCTGGTAGACTGAAGGTTATTTTGGTATCTAGTTATGCAGAGAATACACCACCTCCTACTTTGTTTTCTAGTTTTTATGAATCATAGAATGCTTGTTGTTGCTAGCGACTAATAGGGATGATTCTCTCTGTCTAATAGCTGACTTCGCTGTCATGTGCTTATAAATCAAGTCTGTTGGCGTTGTTCTTAAAGCTTCTCTAATACAGATACTGCCTGCTCTTTATCCGCTTTTCAAATGTTTTACCGCGTATTTCTTCTCTGTTATTTGCCACCATACCAATCCGCCGTAAGGCATATTCGTCCCTACAACTGCTAAGTAGAACCGACCTACCCGATGCGTTAATCCCCTCTGGGGCATATCATATTTTTACGCGTATAAAGTGTTGTAGCTGCTTTCTAAACCTTAACGTCTAGGTTTGACCACAGCGTTTGGTACCGAATGCCTCCGGAGCTGTTGCCTTTCTGGAGTCAGCCTTAGCTTCAGCTTCCTTGCAAATGCTCGCTTTTGTACCCTGACCAAGCTTCGCTCCTGCCAGTCCACTGGCCGTTCTCGAGTTTTTTGTAAACGCTGCTCTGTTCGAGGCTATTATTATTAACTTTTTCAGGTTTTTTCGGCAAGTAAGGCTATTTTATTATGGAGGGCGCCAGGTATCCGTAAGCTCCGTTCGAGACTGGACTATTTAAGGGCTCCCAGACCTTGATCCTTGATCCTCGAAAACTCTTCCGAAACGGTCGAATTGAAAGTATACACGAGCTTCTTAAATATATATTTATCATAATTATTATATTTATAATTATTATCGAAGAAATAAAAATTTTAATATTATTCTTGATTCTTAAGCTACACTGGATTGTAAATAGAAGTAGAAGCCATTTGAATCGTTACCGATATTAAAGCCAATTTAAATAGTATTTTTTCGAGCCAGCGATGCAAATATTTTTCAAACGCCTAAAATTATGCTAAATATTTTTTAAAATAGTATTTTGTGCATTTTGCATGTGGGAAGTTGAGCTCATCAAGTGTAGAAACTGCTATTTATAAAAGCCTTACTTATTTTTACTCTACTAGTTTTGGCTTTGTATCTGCATGTATGTATGTATGTGTGACTGCATTTATATTTGTCGAGCAAATGTTATTTACGATGAAATTGCTGTTGTAGCTTAATACCTCGCGAAGGTAATGGTGCACACTTGCGCTGCATTTACGCGGATTAAACGCAACTAAACTAGCTGAGCTATGTTCGCGAGTACGTCGAGTGTACATATGTATGTATATATATACTACATATATAACTATATATAAATATCTTGTATTTGCATCGCCATTCTGCAAGTGTAAATATGTATATGTATATGCAAATCGCTTCGTACTTTGTAAAGAAAGGGCTAAAACCTGCAGCTACATATGCATTTATGTATGTATATACATAAATAGAAGCGCTTTGCAGCGGCAAATAGGTGTGCTAGTTAAATAAAAGCCAACGCGTTTAACAACAGCTGTACAAAGTTAACTGCTGCCGCTGCTGTTGCATGCAACATCTGTTGGATAAACGTGCGGAATTCGTTGGTGGTCATTAACTGAATTCATTTTCCACCGTTAAACTGTATTTACCTTCAATGGTACATACGTTTGTGTGGATATATGTATGTGCGATTTGGTTGTCTACACTTGTGTTGAAACAAATTGAAAAAGTTAATTGAGTTGTATTACTTACATATGTATATTTGGGTACATTTTGGTTAATAATTATATTTGAGGCTGGAAAATGGTTTTTCTTTAATTTGGCGGGCATATCCAAAAATTAAAGGGATCTCCACGTCGAACCTTCCTTGTGTTTGTTGACGTGCGTTTCTTCGCTGCAACAAGATAGTGGTCCGAGTCTATACTAGTACCTCGGAGCGTTCGCATGTCTAAAACATTGGGGACGTGTCTTCCCTCTATCACAACATGATCGATCTGGTTGGTGGTTTCTCGATACGAAAACAGCCAGGTTGCCCGATAATTTTTCCTAAGCTGGAATCTATTACTACAAATAACCATATTTCGGGCCCCAGCGAAGTCGATCAGCCGCTCCTTTATATGGCCACTTTAGTAAATGCCCCAAGGACCTACTCGTCTCAGTCCTTGCCCCGTCCATCGCAGTTTTTGTATGGCTGTGATGCCAGCTTTTACTCTTACGAGGACAGTGGTCGTTCTCAAAAGTGGGACTCTCATCCTAGACTGTTTTGATATTTTCATTGGGGGTGTTTTTTACGTGGTGGGTCCCAAAACAAGCGCACAACCATAGGGAGGGATGATTCGCCTTCTCACTTTAGCTCGCCTTCAAACGGATGTTCTCTGGCAACCCAAAGGATGCTAGGTCTAAGACCAAAATCGTGAGCTGCTGCAGCCATGTGTAAAAAAAAATCGTTTCTGGCCACTCCCAAGTGAATGGCACTCGGAGAACTTTCCTAACTTGTGTGAACTTTTTCTTCTTCTTGCCATCCTCGACATTTTCTTCTGTGTGTTAAATACACCCAAGTTACTTTATGATTATACTGGTTTCGATACTTGGTCACAGCGGTGGAAGATGCAGGAAACTGTAGGGCTGATGAGCTTGCCAGAACAGATACTGCAGTTCCAATTACTGGGAATGAGTAGGAGCTCCTCTGACATTTTGTTGTACACTACTGGACTGTTGGGTCTCAGCGCAATTTAACAAGCTGGTCAACTACCAGCAGTTGTGCAGGGTCCTTATAACCAGGGTAATAGAAACAAAGACTTACGCAGTTGTTTGATAGATTCAGGGCGTTTTTTACCAATACTACAGCAGTTTTTTTCCGTCTGGCTTTGAAGAGGACTGTATGGTACAAACAGCCTATGTGTGAATCCCCGCCATGTTGAGGGATCAGCTAAGCTTACCTAAGATATGCTCTTCTACATAATAAGAAGCTGTCATAAAAGGTAAGTTTGATCAAACATCCTTCTTGTATTATAATTTCTGATGTTCGGAGCTCCAACTGAATGTGGGGCACGATCTTACGTTCCAGCTAAAAATTGGTTATGAATATGTATAGGCATCCACGTTTCCTTCTAGCGTAATACTAATAATGATATAAGCTGAGTCGAAAGAATATTCTTTGGGTTTAGGTTGGTATCACTTAACTTGGCTCAACAAAAATATCATTTAAAAGTCAGATGACAAAGTACACTAGTCGAGGAATTAAGGGTTTACAGGTCCGGCCGAGTCAAAATCTCCACTTTTATGGAAAAAAGTTTAAACTACAAGCATTCTGAAATATCCGAGTATATTTCTGATATTGAAAATCATCTGTTGGTCGAAAAAGACTTGAAGGTTCATCGTACATTATAAAGTTATCCATTTCGAGGTTCCCTATTTTTTTTTAAGAAAAAACACAGAAACTTTAAATTTAGTGGGGAATGCTTATTATCATTCGAAAGAACATTCTTTGGCATTTATTTTTTGAAGATTGTCTCTTTCAAATGTTGGTTTGTCCGATAATCAACTCGTCTCCGTATGGAAGGTGGGTCATAGATGAAGTCAACTTATGCACTGCCATTTTTTGGAACACTACTGTAAGCGGTCACAATCGCGTATGCAGATAAAATTGTGACCCGCTGTCAGTTTCACCGACGCGCTGTTTCGTTTTCGTGGGCGTTTGATGGTTGGCCATTCTCATTTGGGTTGGTCGGATGTAAAAAGAGATTATCTGCTGCGTTTGTTTGCTAAGTAAATACATAAATACGCCAGTTTTTTTTCGTAGAGTTTATTGCACATTTTATGTCTGTCGCTGCTGTTGCTCCTGCTGTTGATGTCCCGCTTTGTGTTGCTGTTGTTGTTGTGGTTACTTTAACTGCTGGCTACACCTATTATAATTTGCTAGCTTAACAATGTATACACAAAGTTGTGAGCAGTAGTGAGCGGTAGCAGCGCTTCACTAATGCCGTGGAAAATTGTGGAAAATTACCGTAAATAAAAACGTAAAATCCAGTAAGCCGAAGTTCGTGTGGAACCAGAGGTGGAATACTCTCGGAAGTTTTAGGAACATAAAGGGTAAAATATAGGGTGTTTTTTTTTTGTTTGAGGGAACGAATTTCGTGGAGTGATAGCTGTCAAATCAGCTGTCAAAGTAAATATTTTGAAAAATTATGCAAATGCAAAGCCTTACGTCGAAACAATATTAAAAATTTATGAGCATTTATTTTTAAGATTTAGTTTCTGAGCGACAATTTTGAAGAGCATTTCGACCGTTCTCGCGACAGATGGGTCCATGTAACCGGAACGGACCCAGATTTTCAATAAGTACACCGAGAGACTCACCTGGCTCTTTTTAATTGAGAAAAATGTCTGATATGCAATAGTTTCCATGCTGATGGCATTCTTGGTTCATATTTTTTGTAATCTGGGGATAGAGAAAAGAATTTGATATACTTTGATAATCGGCGATTAATTTGGAATTCACTTGATCCTGCAATTGATTTCCAGTAGGACCTCAGAAAATAGGTGTCCCATGGTGGGAATGATTTGTTTGCTAAAATTATTATCGGAGTGAATGCTAGGATTCGGCGACGAAGTCTCTCTCCCACACCGAAATTGCACTCCGCTTCTTGGATTGCGCTAATGTCAGCCTTTAGGCTTCCGAGAACATCAACCAAGTGAATGGCGTTTAGAGAACTTTCCTCACTGGCGTGAGCTTCTACACATGGCTTCGTTCTTCGTGTAGTTAATTGTGAGCAATAAATGTGCTTGAAGACGAGATATAGACCGATTTCAATTATTCGTGACACTGGTGAAGGGTTTCAAAAAGGTCGTTCTATGGGACGTAGGTGGTATCTGATTTTTTTTTTTTTAATTTTTAGATTTATCAGATTTACATTTGGTGAGTTTACTCATGTAGTTTGTGATTTGTGGGATTCCAAACATTGATTTGGATCTATAGGTCGGCCTACTACGTAAGCTTCTTGACCGAATAACAAATTCGAGGTCACTCCGGCAGCGCAGACCCTATTGAAGTGTGGATGATCTTCATGAAGACGATTTGGGTCTTTATTCTAGTATGTACAGATTTTGTTGAATATATAATTCGAGCGACAGAGCTACATTGTGCAGAGAGATGGATGATGACAACATCTAAGGAGTCAATGTTAGGAGTTTGCGAGAGAAACGTTCTGCGGAAGATTTATGGTCCTTTGCGCATTGGCAACGGCGAATACCGCAGTCCATGCAACGATGAGCTGTAAGAGATATGCGACGACATTGACGTAGGTCATGAAACGCTCCAGCTCTCGGAGTATTAGACCCAGTATCCGCCGGGGGAAGCAGAGGAAGTTGAAGACCTCCACTCCGTTGGAAAGACTAGGTGGAGAAGGGCCTGGTTTCGTTTGGAATCTTCAATTGATGCCAAGCAGCGAAAAGGAAGAACGACTGGCGCGCTGTTGTAAACTCTATAACCGAGTAATACACCAATAAATAAGAAGAAGAACCTTACGAGCGGAATGGATAGACAAGACAGGCCGTCACTACGAAATCAAGTCAACTCTTCACTTTTATCGATTTTAAGTCGATAGTTTTAGCCTTTATGCTGTACTGTATTAACTACTGTCAGCTTCACAAAACTGTTATGCCCTACGTAGCATGTTGCGTGGGTATAAAAAATAATAATAAAAAGCGTTGCACCTGTCGCTTACCTCTTTTCTTCATCGCGAACGTCATTAAATGTATTTGTATGTAACGCGCAAGCATACAAAGCTATACATAAATACATATGTACATAAGCTGGCATCAACTGTGTGTGTATGTCTTTGTATATACGGTATATACGGTATAATCGGTGTTTTCCCTTTTCCACATTTTATTTATGTTTTAATCCTATCTCCGCGTGCAGTACTTTTATTGCGAGCAAGCAGTCAAGCCCCACCGCCGCAACTCGTTTCCCGACCAGCCGTGCGCTTTAGCCTTTGAGCTTTGCAGGCGGCGATTTACCCACATACTACCACGTGCAAATAAACACACACATACACACACACATAGACACGTTTACACGCAGCTACCATTTACATTTAATTAAAAGTACTTTAGCACAATTTTTATCCTTCTCGCCAAAAGTTCTTCGTAGTTCTTTTCAGCCCACACCAAATTGCATAATATTTCTTACGTACTCGCGCTGATTATAAGCAGCGGTAAAAGCATGAGTACATATGTATATAACTATAGATATATGTATATGTTTTCCGTTATCAGTGTGTGTGCCTACCTGCGTTGCGTAACTCCGCTGCAGCGGCTTTAAACCCACGTCCGCCCATCCTCACCTCTCAATATTTTTGTTTGTGCATATGTATGTATGCATGTTTATGTAGCCATTATTTAACAGGTTTTTCCCTTCGTTTGTTTACAGTGATGATGGAAAATATTACCGAAAGTTGGACCTACTATATGTACGTGCTGCTGACACTGGTTCCAGTCTATTTGGCATTTCAATTAATTAAGTTTTTCGGCTGGGAATTGTTTGTCAACAACTGACACAAACTACATACAACAACAACAACAATAACAATAACAAATATAAGTGAAAAAATAAAGTGTATTCTAGCCGTGCCTAACTGCTGGTGGAAGCTGATAAAGCACAAATAAGCTCCAGTCTAACAAAAAGTGAGTAGCCAAATTTGTTTTTGTTTTCTCGCTTTGTTGTTTGAGGTGCAAAGTTTTGTTTAAAAACTAAATATGCTCTGCACATTAAACAGTTCGCTCACGTAATCAATTTATTTTACTCAAAATCACGTGCTATTTTGACATTTACCGTTAGTTTAAGCTTAAAAGAGTGGCAGGCACTCCGTGTAATACCTCGGCAAATTGGTACTTTACCGTTCAGGAAAATTTAATTGTATTCTAATAAGTAGAGAAAGTCATGAGATTGTTGAAAAATTGAGCGAAGTGAGCTAAGCTCAATTAAGGGGGTGTTTTGGTCTAGCCGCATGAATTTCAGGTAATTTTTAAAGTGTCGTAAAAAAAGGGTATTCATATTTTTACTATCCTGTTTTTTTATTAGTTATTTGTTAATTTTAGAAGAGTACAGAAAAAAATTAAAAACTAAAAAATTCAACCAAACCCATGATTTCAACCCTCCTAGTTATCTGAAACCCCAAAAAAAAAAGATTATTAATCTAGAATAATGTCGCAATGGCCGGAACTACGGTAAAGTGGGCAAAAAGTTTTTTCACAAATGGCGACTTCCTGAAAAAAA
This sequence comes from Bactrocera tryoni, assembly GCF_016617805.1. NCBI lineage: Eukaryota > Metazoa > Arthropoda > Insecta > Diptera > Tephritidae > Bactrocera > Bactrocera tryoni. The sequence goes on from NC_052502.1 coordinate 37,530,712, forward strand.
AGTCTTTTTGGATCACTTTTTCTGACTATTTCGAATTTTAATAATAAAAATAAAAATTTAGGGATGGGGCTAGTTCCAACCATAGACAAGCCTATAAAGAAGACTCTAAAAATATCAAGTAAATCGGTCCAGTAGAACCTCAGAAATCGTGGGTATCGTTCCGAAAAAGCCAGTTTTGAGAAAAACGCGTTTAAAGTTTCGCGTAAAGTCTGTTGTTCGATTAGTTCCGGCCGAATTAGTTTGGATGCCGGGTCAGAAAAATGCCTATATCTCCGAAAATAGTTTGAATTTTGAAAAATCCTTTTGTACACATATTCTTGAATAGTTAAACTTTGAAAATATAAAATAATAATAATGAAATAAAATACCTCCTCTAAAAAAAGTTTATCACAAAGGGAGTTTTTCGGACTTGCTAGTGGATCTAAGCCCTTTACCGGTTGCACGGTAGTCTTCCATCCAACAATAGGCCATGTAACTAGAACCGTCTGTTATTTTTTATCTGCTAAAGGTAAAAATAACCAAACATAAATCTCAGAGATATTAGACTGAAATTCTGTGTACCGTTATATGTTAAAATAAATATTAACTCGAATTTTGTTTCTCTAAAAGTTAAGGAACAACACCTTTTTAGTTAAAATATTTGTTATTAAATCGTGGCGTTCTTCCCTTTTTTATACAAACTTCCCCGGAATTTAATTTTTTAAATTTAAAATTAAAAATTAATTAAATGAAGCCTAAAATCTCAGCTTTCCAACACTATGTGGTATGACGCAATGTGATTGGTAGCACTGCAGATATACGACTGCAACGACATTAATTGACAAAATACGAAAATACTTTTTCGACTACCCAATATAACTAATCACGATGACGGCCTGAGTCAATTTAGCAATGCCCATCTGTCCATTAAGAAATCGATCTGAAATTTTTCACCAGGTTATTCTCCCCAAGAAGCTGCTCATTTGTCGGTATCTTCGATAGCATGTAGCTGCCATACAAACTGAAATCAATGTAAATGATGGAAATCAAGTGCGTGTAAAAATTCTCTTCCATTTGTGAAGGGTATTACAGCTTCGGTGTAACCGAAGTTATGTTATTTCTTGTTTTTTGCATCGTGATTTCCGCAATTTTATTTGGAATTTAAACCATAAATACGATATTCTCCGTTTGTCAGTCATCTATTCGAAAATTTTGTGTTCCCTTTGTTGTCCGATTTTGATGATGAATCAGTTATGAATGAATCAGACAACGTGTCAACCGAATTTTTTGCGGTGTACTACATTTCTGACGATTATGTATTAACGCAAATAAAAACTTCCGAGTAGTGCCTTAGCGATGTTTGCAGATCAGCTTTAAAATACCTGGATCTGGTTAAGTTCTTTTACATTCAAGGGTTCTAGGGTCTATTTGCCATCCGTTCCTCCGCGCAAGCTGACACTTAAGGGATTACAGCCTTTTTTCAACAATTTTTTTCTCATATAAAAAGTTAAATATTTTATTAGAACTATTTACTGTCACGAATATACCCTATTAACAAAGACATTGTGAAATTTTTGGAAAAAAATATTTTAAACTCGGCCTTTTACGGTGACACCTCGGAAAAAAGATGCGCCCGCGTTGGCATGATAACTCCTTAAAGGATCATCTAAAGTGAAAAAATACGTGTTCTACTTGGAAGAAAGAAAAAAAAAACTATAAATTGGATTTTTACAAAAAAACAAAATGAAAATTTATGTGAAAAGCCCAAGTGTTTAAGAATTGTATCTCAAAGATCTGTGCTAAACTTCATGAAGATCGGTTGAGTAGTTCTCGAGTTATCTTGCCAACCGAGTTCAAAGTTTCGAGAAAAACGCGTTTAAAGATGGCGCACTTAGCCTAGCTAGCCTCGAGCGTACAAGTTCTCAAGGCTGTATCTCCGAAACTGTTACTCGGATCATGTAGGACAATATTCTAGATGTTTTGGAGAATTTAATAAGATCAAATCCATGTAACCCCTTAAGTAAAATATCTTGATAAAACTAGGTACATGTGTTCCTTGGCAAAAATGCAAGGCGGAGTTCGCAGCCTAGCATAATCGGACCATGCCCACGCTCACAAAACGTCATTAGAAAGTGGCACCTGTGGGCTAAACAAAACCGTGGTGCCGCTACTTTTAGGTAAAATTGACTAAATTCAGTCCGTGGCATTCTACTTACATTCCTATGTCACTGCGCGAAATCGGACTACAATCAGACCTACTTCATCGAAACTTATATTAGGTTGTCAAAAAAGTCTTGCGGTGTTTTTTATTGAATTTTATTTATTTTTATTTTATTTTTTATTTTTTTTATTTTATTTTTTTATTTTATTTTTATTTTTTTTTTATTTTATTTTTTATTTTTATTTTATTTTTATTTTTTAACTTTTTTATTTTTTCTACTATGCCGGTCTCTTTCGACCAATTCAGCGATTTTATCGCAATTTTCGACGACAGGCCTTCCGGAGCATGGCGCATCTTCGACCACCTCTACAGCAGAACAAAAACGTTGAAACCATCGTTGTGTGGTGGAAATGGAAACTGTATCGGGTGCATAAACTGCACAAATTTTATTGGCGGCTTGAGATGCATTTTTGCCCTTATCGTAGTAGTACTGTAAAATATGCCGTATTTTCTCTTTATTTTACTCCATGTTTGCGACGCTATAACTCACGAACGACTTAAAAGAAACGACAATCAATCAAACACGTGTTAGCGCGTGAAATTAGCTTTCCCAAAAAGGTATAGCATGACCCGATGCGACGAATAAAACTAGAACTAAAAAAACTAGAACTAAATAAAAATATCGCAAAACTTTTTTGACAACCATTATAATGGGATAAAACTTTGCTCGAATAATGGCTTTAAAGTATGCCACTTTATGTCCAAAAATTTTCTAAATCCAATCAAAGCTGTTCAAGCCCCTAGGTACATTTTCCAATTTTGGGGTGACTTTGTACCGCATATAGCGGCCCATATGTGTGTGAGTTATCCAAATGAAAATGAGAAAGCGTATACTACTAATAACAGGTTGCTTTTGTGCTTGAAATGGATAAAAATTGGCGAAAATCTTGATCTATTCCCAATATAATTTTTTTTTTTGCAATATATTTTTATTTATTGAATCTGCTTTTTGTTTTAAAAGCCTAACAATAAGTTATAAATATAATGAACGTATGATATCCGGGTGACATTACTCTATATGATTAGTGATGGTGTGTGAGATACCTTAATGAATCTCGGGGAACATTTTATTAATATGTTGCTTGTTAATAGCATGTGTTACTGGCAAAATTGTTAAAATCAGGTCGTTACTACCCCTAACTCCCATATAAATACTAAATACGTATAATGACTCTCGTTTTTCTAATAAACCTTTTGTTAAATACGTCGGTCAGTGTATATGTAATATATAATTGGTTGACGTTTCGCACCTTAAAGTATTGTCTTGACGTTCTTTCTTGCCCGAGCTTAGCCATTCCTTACTTGTTCGTTGTTAGCATTCTATTTCTATTTGATATTTTCAAAATATCTTCACCAGTGTTTGTTTTATAAAAAAAATTTGATAATACAAAATTAACACATAATTTCAATAAAAAAATTCGGTTGCTATAAATGCTGTTTTTTTATTAATTATTTAATTTCATTTTTATTCGCATTTAATTTTTTGCTTTCACTAAACTTAGCCATAGTGCTACTACGGTTGTTATTGAAAGTTGTAATGATTTCCTAATTTCATAATGACATTTTTAACGCTTAATTAAAGCTTCACAGTTGAACAAATTTGCGAAACTGTGAGCGATAATTATGAACATTTTAATAACAACTGTAGCGATGCAAAGTAATTTTGAAGCACAGAAATTTCTATGTTGAGTTTCGTAGTTCATTTGACCGTTAGAGATACACATACATACATACTTAAAAGGTCGGTTTGATAAGTAAGACAGTGACTTGAACAGAGAAATGTATTTATCTAGTAGTATATTTCATTCACTAAGGCGGATATGTGTATTTGGAAGGGTCGTTTTTTTCTATAAAATTGCGTATGTGGGCAATGTTTTACGGATCATTCTGAACAAAGGTCTATGGGTCTAAATTCGTTCTCGAATTGGCGAAGTTTAAAAATCTATATAATAGCTTCTATGGAAGTGATATAGTGGTCCGATCTCACAAACTCGTTCAAGGCAATAGTTAACACCAATAATGCAAAGGGAGTACCTAAATATAGCCTGCCACAAAACTACTTTGCATAGATTTAAAGGAGCTGCTCCACCTATTTGTGCTATGGGTTCGATTTTATAAAACTCAAAGACCTTTAGAGCCAAAGAGTAATATAATAAATATCGACTGGATCGTACAAATATTGGGTTGTCAATAAAGTCTTGCGGTATTTTTATTGATTTTTTTTTTTTTTATTGAAATTGAAATGAATTTTTGATGACTCATGCCCAGCTCTTGACCGATGCTACGGCTGCTACTATGCCGGTCTCTTTCGACCAATTCAGCGATTTTATCGCAATTTTCGACGACAGGCCTTCCGGAGCGTGGCGCATCTTCGACCACCTCTACACCAGAACGACATCGTTGAAACCATCGTTGTGCGGTGGAAATGGAAACTGTATCGGGTCCATAAACTGCACAAATTTTATTGGCGGCTTGAGATGCATGTTTGCCCTTATCGTAGTAGTACTGTAAAATATGCCGTATTTTCTCTTTATTTTGCTCCATGTTTGCGAGGCTATAACTCACGAACGACTTAAAAGAAACGACAATCATTCAAACACGTGTTAGCGCGTGAAATGAGCTTTCCAAAAAGGTATAGCATGACGCGCTTTCAGCGCCAACTTTATTTATCCTTTGTGCTACGTAAAAACTCCTAAAATAGATTATTCAGATCAAAGAAGCAGTTTAAGCTTACGACAAAACCAGATTCAAAACCAAGTTCATCAAAGGTGTGTTCACTGAGTCTTTCCAATCTTAGACTGACAGAAGCCGAGCAATAGAGGAGAAAATGACAAGATGTTTCCACCTCGCCTTCATTCTTATTTAGCCGCACCGCAAGTGAACCTATTGGCCAGTGTCCTGTCAGGAACCTACTATTGCAGCGAGATTGATTTAGCTAAGAGATCGGAGGACCTCTTACGGTTCAGAAGGATCTTGTTATTAACCATCGCTTGCTGAGCTCTTTGGAGGTTCAAAGGTCCAATGTCAAAGCGCAAGAAGATATCTGTAAACCGATTTCCTTAACATCGGATGAAAAAAACAACCCTAGTAAGCTCATCGGCATTTTGAGTTTCCATCGATTCTGCTCCGGGCCGGGCGCTTCAACAAGTATGATATGGAAAAAGGTTGAAGCTAATGCTATTCAGGTCATGAACTGCTTAACTACTTTTGAGCGCACAGTCAGCTAGCTCAAAGCCAGTATAACCGCTCGGCTATCGGAGTGAATGCACACCTTTTTGAAGGAAGGACATATACTGCTACTTTATTAGCAGCCACTAACGTTTGGAGACAAAATGTTTTAACTTTTCGCCCCGTCGTATTGCACTTGTAAGCATCATTTCGAGTAACCGAAGGGTGTTAGCTAACCAAACCGACCTCGTATCGGCATTTGCCGCAGAATTATTTTACAAAAACTTCTACTTATACCGTTACTTTCCAAAAGTTAGACTTCCATGTATGCAGTGGTCTGTTGCCGACCAGAGCCACCAAGTCTTGCAGTCTTCCAGCGCCTGCATCAGAACGCATAAATTTTGTGGAAATCTATTTAAGCCAACAAATGAAACAAAAGTACTAATTTGAGTGGAAGAAATTATGAATACATGGCCTCAAAGTTTTTCCCCATTTTCTACTATTAAAATTGCGGTCAAAGTTTAATTGCTTGCATACTCACACACACACACACACACACATTCACACAGCACAGAGCAAAGGAAATTGTACAAAAAAGACACAGCAAAGAGAGCAGCAACCAGCCACCCGACTCCACATCGTTCTCGCACATTGCTGGCTCCAGGTCTCCCGTGTGGCTCTGCTCTTTGTGGCATTTGCATTTTTGCGCAAAATGCTGGTTTTGTACCCAGCGACCAAGTGAGTGCGACTGCGAGTTCGACTGGCCGGTAGTTAGACGACTGCCAGCACATCTGCTTGCTTTGGTGGATAAAAATGAAAGTGCAAAAAATATTATTATTATTATTACAAACACATTTTGTTGAGTTAAAAGTTTGCATAAGTCTCTCCGCAGTTTTCCTGTTTCTTTGTGTGTGTGTGTATGTGTCTACATGTATTTATATGTGTGTGATCGCTAGGTAACCATGTGCTTTGTCCTGTTGGTGTCGTTGGCACTTTCTATGCCTGCTGTTTCCTTTCAGTGTATAATAACAAAAACAACAAACAACAACAACATTTGTGCGTACGCCAAGCGTCGGAATTTCGTAATTAGAATAGTTAAGTGTTGAACAGGCGACAGTCGTAGATTTGCACATGACACCGTCTGTCCGCACACACATACACCCAAACTATGTAAATAAAAGACAAATGTGTGTAACTGTCTGCATGTATGGCTGTATGTGGCACATGGCAAAAGGTGTCATGCACATGACTCCAGAACGTCGGTCACACGACGCAGCACATGGCAAGGTGGCTTTGTGCTGCTGACCCGCTCTACGCCATACAGCACGTTCTCTGTTTGTGTGGCATGTACTTGTATGTGTGTCTGAGCCAACAACTCGACTAAAGGTCTTCATTTCTGGTCATAATATTCTTTTGTATATATATGTATTGTGGGCAGCCATGTTCGGTTACAAGCTGCGGCTTTTACATGCATATATGCATACATACATACACGCACATACATGAACACAAAGTAGGTACGCGAGTATAACTGCAAAGGCAAAGATAATAAATTTATGAGTATTTATTGTATGCTTTAAACATTCAGTCTGATAGTTGGAATTCAGCAACCTTCAGCTTTTGTGCACTTACACACACACACCAATACTAATTTAATGCATTTGTTGTTAAAATTTGCATATTGAACCAGCAGTCAGATTTTAGAAGATTATTTTGAATTTTAATAATTTTATCCTATTTGACATTTCTGAACGTCACTGAGTACATAACGTGGGAGATATACATATAAAATATATCGGATATACATACCTATACATATACAGTGGTGGTCTTATAATTTGAAACGATTTTGCTGCATATAATTTTCTTAGTTTATTTTAAAATTTAGATTGCCACATTAAAGCTATAAATTGGAATCAACAAAGTAACACATTTTATTTGAGTTTTACATAAAAACAGGAAAAAACGTTCGGTTGCATCGAAGGTTAATACCCTTCACAGGTGCATTTCTGTTAGTAACTGTGTTCAATTTGTATGGCAACTATATGTTATAGTGGACCGATCTGAACAATTTTTTCGGAGATTACATTGTTGCCTTAGAAAATAATCTGTATCAAATTTCGTGAATATATCTTCTCAAATGTGAAAGTTTTCCAGACAAGAACTTGATTCCGATCGTTCAGTTTGTATGGCAGCTATATGTTATAGTGGACCGATATCGGCAGTTCCGACAAATGAGCAGCTTCTTGAAGAGAAAATGACGTTTGCCAAATTTCAAAACGATATCTTAAAAACTGAGGGACTAGTTTGTATATATACAGACAGACGGATAGACAGACAGACGGACATGGCTAAATCGACTCAGCTCAACATACTGATCATTGATATGTATACTTTATGGGGTCTGCGACGGTTCCTTCTGGGTGTTAAAAACTTCGTGACAAACTTAATATAACCTGTTCAGGGTATAAAAACAACAACATTAATTCTATTTTTAAGAAAATTAGATAAACAACTTAAAAATATTTATTTAAAATTAAATAAATTGATTAAATTTTTTAGTATTTTGTTGGATACCCTTTATTTTTAACCACGTTGTCTAGCCTTCGCGATAAACTTCGGATTAATTGTTGGCTTGCTTGCACTGATATGCTGTTCCAACTTTGCTGAACCATTTGAAACAATTCGTCAGTATTTTGCGGTTTTATCTCCCTAAGATCTCGTTTCACAATTGCCCATAAGTTTTCAATTGGGTTGAGATCAGGACTTTGCGGAGGCCAATCCAAAACATCAATATTTTTCATCCGAAAGCCAGCTTTTCACTAACCTTGAAGTGTGTTTTGGGTCATTATCGTGCTGGAAAATGTAATGGACTGGCATATTCTCAAAGGAACATGGTTCCATTACATTCTCCAGAATGTTTTTATATTGAACACGCACAATTGGGCCAACACCACGAGAGGAAAAGGCTCCCCAAACCAACCATAAGAGATCCGCCACCGTGTTGTACTGTATTCACAGTGTAACCGGGGTTCAGCGCCATGTTGAGAGAACATCCTACATACGGTTTTCCGTCGGACTGGAATAAATTGAATTTAGATTTGTCACACCAGAGAACTCTATTCCAGTATTGGGAATTTTTCTTATTTTTTTTTTGATACAAGCGGTTTTTTTGCGCAATGCATCCACGAAGTCCCGACTTCTGTAAACGCCTTCCTATCGTCCGAGCTGAGATTTCTACAGTCATTTCTTGACCAACTTCAGCCTTTGTTTCACACGAAGTCATAAAAGGGTTGTTTTTGCTCGCCCTACAAATTATCCGGTCTTCTGGTGGACTGTTTTTTTCGAGGTCTGGTCTTCCTGGTAGGGGTTTCAAATTTCTTAATTTTTTTTATACAAATGAATAGCTCCAAATACCAATTTTTGGAGCAAGCAAACCTTTGTGCGATAGCTGACATTGACAATTTCTCCTTTTGAGAAGGTCTTACAATTAATTTTTTCATTTTGGGAGCACATGACTTTTTTTTGCCCGAGAATCAAAAGAAAGAACTGCGCATTTCTAATTACGTGGCCAGCCAAGAAACACAAACCGGGAAATAATTTTAACTCTTTCAATAACCAATCAGCAGATAATCACGTGTTATTATTTTATTCCCTTTGTGTCGTATACGATATCCAAGAGGACTTTCGGAAAAAGCTGTGTGGTGGTGAGAGGAATTTTTCTTCTCTCCTTAAAATTATCTTAAATTCAAAAACAAAAAAATTACTATTTTTATAGATGAATACAGGTAACGATCGAAGGACTGGTCAAAATTTTCGTTTTTGTGTAGAAATTTATACTTTAACTGGCTAGAAAAATCGAAAATATTATCAAATATCACATTCCTTCGATCATTATCTGAGAAATATATTTATGAGCGCGTGTATAAATTCAATCCGAACGGTCGGACCGTTTCCTTACCGACTCTGAAAACAGCGTTGCCAGAGAAACCTGTTAAAATTTTGCGAATCGATTGCACTAAGTTAAAAAATTCTTACAAATACGTTCATGTGCACTGCCAGGTGCCCATCACGGATGCGTCGAAACTAGGAGGGAAAGTTAGAAGGGAGTTTGGTTTTGGTTACTGGACCACTGTCGTGTTTTTCAGGAGGAAGTGGCTGTCATTAAGGTAGACGTACTGCAGTGAAATACAACCTCTTTGAAAGGGGTGAGCATTCACCGCAAATAGCCTCAAGCCTCGTTTGGTTATATTGGAAAAATCGCCAGTCTTACTTGCGGGTAATTAGGAGACAGAAACTGAGAGCCGTCTCAATGAATTTGTGATGACGCTACTTAGATTGAATCTAAGTTGTAAGAAAACAAAAAACATTGAGAGCATCTGAAAATCGAAAATCGAAGTTTTACACTATTTTAACTTCAACTTCAGTTAGAGACCATTTCATACTTGTATATATGTATATAGGGTAATCATCGTGAACGTTTACAACTTTCGCTATTTGACACGCCACTCGTATTTACGTCGCCAAAGACTGTTAACTCAGTAGCGTTCCCTTTAAATTAATTGGATCATCTTTTTTTGCTTCTGAAACAATAATAATATTCTATGAGATGTCTTTTGGGGTGTTTTAGTAGCCAATGCTGTGAAAAATCCACAGAATGGTACTGCCATTAAACTTATAAGATTTTTATTGTCCTTAGATAGAGCCAATACAAGGAATATCAATAGTATAACTCTGCTTTTGAGTAATTTACTTAAACGCAATTTCGTTAACTACAAGGAGAGAAGGAAATGTCAAGACTAAGTCCTGTGTAAACTTCATTCATAAAAGAAAATCTTAAGTTGGCAACTCTTCTATCGGGTGATTTTTTAAGAGCTTGATAACTTTTTAAAAAAAAAAAACGCATAAAATTTGCAAAATCTCATCGGTTCTTTATTTGAAACGTTAGATTGGTTCATGACATTTACTTTTTGAAGATAATTTCATTTAAATGTTGACCGCGGCTGCGTTTATGCGTTTTTTTTTTTTTTAAAGTTATCAAGCTCTTAAAAAATCACCCGATATATCAATAAGTTGGGCTGTCAGCGAGCATTCTTTTAGACACAAGTGTTTCACAGTACCAAAATATGTTAAGTATTAGTGGTACATGGTAGGGTGCGATCCAAAACTCAACATAAAACCAAACTTATGAAATGCTAGTTTATATCTTCAGCAACATTATACAAGTGGTAAGCAATTTGCTGACTCCTATAGTTTAAAAAATATTAAAAATTTTCGAAGTTTTCCGACATTTCATTCATTTTCGGCGACAACTAGCAACTTATTCCGGGTAAAAAGCTTTGGCTATGGTGGGCAGTTCGAGACTCTGGAATTATTCGTGACGCCAAAATCTTGACTTGCTAGGTTAGGTAAGGAGCTGATTCGATCAAAGATTTCATTCATTACATATATTTGACGGATATGACCGGTTTGTTTACAATACAAGTATATCCTGAACAGAGTATATTAAGTTATCCACGAAGTTTGTAAGACTCGGAGGGCTCTTTAAAGTATACAAAACCAACTGACCGATCAAAATAAAGATACACATCTTTTTGTGTACCCTTTTATGTAATAAATAATAGATCTTTGAAGGATATTATAGAAAACGAAGTTCAAATTTTTCTTGTTTTATTCTCAACTTACATATTCCTACATCTACAAGAAAGTTTTCATTGTCGAAGATTCGCCCGCAACATTTAGAGTAAAACACGCTCTCACATTTTCATTGACATAACTCATATATTGGCCGATATATGCGGTATAAAGTCAACAGAAAGTTCGAAAATCTTTATATTCATTAGGTACATATATGGGGGTTAAAAGAAGTAGTAACCCGATTCAACCAATTTTTGACATTATTTATCTTCTATGTATCAGGAAAGGATTCCCTCCGAATTTTAATTATACAAATACCTTGTGCTGTCGCAAAAGAAACAGGACTGTTAAAAAAACAACAAGAAATTAATATTTTTCAAAAGTTTTATTTTTTTATTCAAAGTAGTTTCCTTGTGCTTCGATACAGCGTTTAGCCCGGTCAATTAGCATTTCAAATGAGTGTTTAAGGTCATTTTTCGGAATGCTCTTGAGAATATCGGTCGTCGCCCTTTGGATAGCTGAAATGTCCCGAAACCAGTGTCCTTTCATGGGCAAATGAAGTTTTCCAAATAGGTAAAAATCACAGGGTGCCAGATCAGGTGAGCAGGGTGAGTGATTAATGGTCAAGATGGAGTTTTTTGTCAAAAAATCAGTGACAAGCGTCGACCGATGACACGGCGCATTGTCGTGCAACAGGCGCCAGGACCCTGCCTCTCGGCATTGTGGTCGAACACGACGAATGCGTGACAAAAGACGCTTCATAACACCAAGGTAAAACATAGCATTAATCGTTTGGCCAGGTGGGACGAACTCTCGGTGTACAATACCCTCGGAATCCTAAAAACAAATCAGCATTGTCTTTATTTTTGACTTCTGAAGACGACCGACTTCTGATCGTCACAGAGGTCCTCACGACCTTCTTGGAATCGCTTAAACCACTCATGCACATTACTACGGGATAGGCATTGATCACCATAAACTTTTTTCATCATTTGAAATGTTTCAGTAAACGTTTTCCCAAGTTTAAAACAAAATTTAATATTTGCTCTTTGCATTTTACGACCGATGACCAAAAGCTGTTGTTACTTTTTGATCGATAACATCGATTGTAGTTATCCAATTGTCTTAAAATGTTTACGAAATGTCAACAAGAGATCAAACTTTTTATTTCACATACCCACCAATAGGTGGCGCCACCAGAAACAGTTATATTTAAAAAGTTCTGTTTCTTTTGCGACAGACCTTGTATATAAACTTGTATCTAACTCACTAAATTTTTAGGTGTTGTACTTATACAACCGTTAGGTAAACAAAACTATTAAACTCTGCAGCAACATGTGGCAAAAGTATAAAAAATTGATCAAATTCAATATTTTCGTGAGAAAAATGCCTTTGATAAGTGTAAAAGCTGATGCATCACAATAAAGGAGAAACGAGCACTGCTATCTAGTCATGCTTTGGTATACAGAAATATATGTATGTAAGTATCTATACTTGTGTACCAGTACGCACTTATAATTAGAGTTGACGCTTTGTAGCCCGCACTAATTTGTCTGGATGGATTCAAAAACTTCTGCTTTGCGAATCCACTGAAGTGGTAAATTTCTTCAACAAAAACAAAAATATAGATCTAAAAGCAAACATGAGCTGGGAGGTGCAACAACCAAACCGCACAATAATAATAGAACATAGAACACGCAACTTCCGAACATGTTCACTCCTGCCACACACACACACCTCTGAAATGCGTGGCAGCTAGCACCTTTTCGTGGCAGAAACTTTTCCAGTTCGTTGGAGTGTGGGCGACGGTAGGCCGACAGGTGTGCTGCTGCCACACATATGAGCACCCATGCCGCCGCTTTTTACTCACTTGTGTGCCTCCACATACAGTCGCTACTGTCACACGTGCTCCACCAGCACCGTGCTTCGTGCGCTGCCGCCGGAGGTTACCGAGTGCCACTGCCATGCAATTTTTCATGAATAAGCCCACAAGCACACTTTGTGCGAAAACTTTTCACAAACTGCGGATGTTTGTGATTAGTGTGCGTGAAGTTTTCCAAAGCGATTTGGATGCCACGGAGCAGCTGCTTGCCGCTTGCCGGGCCGTGGTGTGGGCGCGCCCAGCGCTGCGTTGTTGCTTGTTACCCGGTGACTTGCGGTGCCAATCTATGCGTTTTGTAAGTGTATAACGGTTGCTTTGGCAGTACGGCACGCTAACGGTTATAGAAGTTGGCGGACGGACATGTGTTGCGTTAAGAAGTTCCATCCGTGTCCTGCGGCGAGTTATACACTTGCTCAAGTCACTTGACGTAACAAACAACACGCATGGCTTAGACGAAATTTTCACTCTAACCTAACACTTACGACTAATGTAGTTAGCCATACATATCTACATACCTCATATGTCTGTGTGTATGTGCATATAAAGTGACATTTCACGCCGAACCCTGACTAGTTCGTTTACTTTTTGTGGTTAAAACTGCTGAGCGCGCTGTGAAAGTAATTTAAGTTAGCTGCAGATTATAGCGTTAGCCCTGCCGCCAGCTAGGCAGTGGTGTAAATTTGTCGGCGTCTATGGCTGAGGTGTCTCAATTGACTTGTGCGCTTAACACTTGACTGAGTGACAGCTTGAGGTTTAAGCGCTTACGCACACACACACACACACACACATATACACAGTGACAGCAAATTCAAGCCATCGATGTAGATAGAATTGACAAATTTTTATTGGCTGTCAGCATTACATACATATGTATGTACATATGTCTGCATTATAGCACATACTTGTGGTAAATATATGCATAGCATTTATATTCGGTTCACAAAATGCAAACGTCAACAAAGTTGCGGCCGAAAACTGTTTTTCACAGTTATAAATAGGTTAGTGTAACTGGTAAATGGTTGAAGTAAAAGAGAAGCCGAAAATTCGATTGCATGTGTATAAACAGTGAGGCTCATTTGCTAAAAGACAAACAAAGTGTTTGTGCCTAAAAATACATATGTATAAACATAAGTGAATTAGGGTTGTACTGAATGTGGAAAGAAAATATTTTGTGAGACTAAAGCCCGAAACCCAAACATGGATACTAGTCTTCTCAAATATTCTACACATACATTTTGATCCGAAACGGTGACGCTTGTTATGGAAGTGGCAATTAGGTTCCGAGATAAGAGCGCCTTTCTAAGAATTTGTGACTTAATGTAATCCAAAATTTTAAACGCTGTTTTAAGTGCCAGTGAATAAAACCATTCCCCATCGGCTGAATGAATCGACTTGAAATATTCGCATGACCTTAAAAATTTTTTTCTGCTTTGCGATTTCAGATAATTTTATAATCTTAAATAGAAAAAGCTTCCTCGCCATCAGACACCATATTTCGGAGGTCGTCTTGTAGATCGGCTTCGTGTTCAAGGGAATCCAAAATGTTTATCCGATGATTAAAGTTCTGTAAATCACATTTTCTATTAAGAAAAAAGTCCGAATTGCAAGTGGATATAACACTTTAAGAGGTTAGATGGGTTTCCTCGGGTAAAAAACTGTCTTTTTTTCAAAAATTTGTTCTCATATAAAAAATTAAATATTTCATTAGAGTTTTTTATATTACAATCATACCATACTCTATTACAAAGACATTCTGAAATTTATGGAAAAAAAAAATATTTTAAACTCGGCCATTGCGACGCCATTTCTGGTGACCCCTCAATAAAAAAAAAAGACTCGCCGGTGTTGGCAGGATAACTCTTTACAGGATCATCTTAAGTGAAAAAATAGGTGGACGAAGGAAAAAAACGGAAGATTGGATTTTTGGCAGACATTTATACAAAAAAAAAATGAAAATTTTAGTGAAAATTTCGCGATTTTTTTTTTTCAAACAGTTGTAGTCGAAAAAAATTGTTCGCCCAAGTCTTTAAGAATTGTATCTCAAAGACCTGTGTAAAATTTGAACAAGATCGGTTGAGTGGTTCTCGAGAAATCTCGCAAATCGGCTTCAAAAACACAGTTTCAAGAAAAACGCGTTTAAAGACGGCGCACTTAGCCAGCTAGCCTCGAGCACACAAGTTCTCAAGGCTGCATCTTCAAAACTATTACTCGGATCAACTTGAAATTTTAGGACAATATTCTAGAGAGAGGATCTTGTAGAATTTAATAACAAAAAACCGAACCGATTCAAAATTTTATTCTACATTGTAAAACCTGTTTTTAAGTTTGACCATAAAAAAAAATCGAGAAGTTTTGTGTTTCCAATGGAATCACGGCTATCGTTGAAAATATCTATTTATCACGAACACAAATATTTGTATAGAACAAAGCATTCAGTGAAGATCGTTAAGTCATCGAAAACTTGCCTTAGGCGAATCGTCCGTCGAGTACTGTTGTCCCGATAACATCGAAATAGTTAAAAAAAAACAGCACAAGAAAATGGTGTCATTGGCGTCAGAGAGATAGTAGAGGGTCTAAACATTTCTTATGGATCGAGTCAGCACATTGTGGTTAATGTTTCGACCATGAAACTTAACTTTTTTCCAAGAACTACGGCGAGCAACGGTCGCACAAAATATGCTTGACAACGTAGCTGAGGATCCTACATTCATCAAACGCATCATGACTAGTGACAAGACTTGGATTTATTAATATGACGTCGAAACTAGCCAACAATTTAGCGATCTAGCGATTAACCGAAACCTAAACTCCCCGAAGGCACTGAACGTCATCTCAGCCGGGGCTTATAACAAGTGAATTATAAATTGGATTAATTCTTTATTTCCTTGTATTGTCTTAGGAGCCTATTTCGGTCTTGAAATGAATACAATCTCACCGCTTAAAAAGATAAGTCAGTAAATATAATGTTTTTAAGAACCACCCTATTATAGAGGCAATCATATTTCTAGCATCAGTGTGTTTTTGCAGCGTTGTCACATTCTAATGAAATTCAACGAAATGAAAAAGCCGTGATGTTTTGTTGCATTGATGTCAAATTTCGGTGTATGTGTTTTTCAACGAGCTGTATAAATATTTATGTAGTTAGCTTTTATTTTATTCTTTTTTTGCCGAAAAAAATAAAAGCCAAAATAGAGAGCAAAACAAAAAAGGTTCTAAGTAAACAAGCAATGAAGTTTGTCATTGCATGAAAGCTTGCTTTTATCCCACATTCACTGCATATTATATGTATAAACTCTGACCCACGTGATAGCGAAGAAGTATGGAAATGAGTAGAGTTGGCTGTGAATTTAAGGTCTATGGTAAACATAAATAAATTTAATATAATAAATAGATCGGAAAATTTTTTTCGAAGATTATATTATTGCCTTAAGCAGTAATCTATGTCAAATTTCGTGAAGATACCAATTTAAGTGCGAAAGTTTTCCACACAAGCCCTTGATTCCGATCATTCAGTTTGTAAGGCAGCTATAAGCTATAGTTAACCGATCTGAACAATTTCTTCGGAGATTACATTGTTGCCTTAGAAAATAATCTATATTAAATTTCGTGAATATATCTTGTCAAATGTGAAAGTTTTCAATACAAGAACTTGATTCCAATCGTTCAGTTTGTATGGCAGCTATATGTTATAGTGGTCCGATATCGGCAGTTCCGACAAATGAGCAGCTTCTTGAAGAGAAAATGACGTTTGCCAAATTTCAAAACGATATCTTAAAAACTGAGGGACTAGTTCGTATATATACAGACAGACGGACAGACAGACAGACGGACATGGCTAAATCGACTCAGCTCAACATACTGATCATTTATATATATAAGTTATAGGGTCTCGCACGCTTCGTTCTGGGTGTTACAAACTTCGTGCCAAACTTAATATACCCTGTTCAGGGAGTTTTCTTTCTAAAAACATGATTTAAGATTTTATGAACAGGTCCATTTGAACTATGCGCCCATACCGCATTGATAAAATTTCTTTTCCGAGATTAGATAAACCTTTCGCGTCATACCTTTCGTGATATATTGGAGATTAAACAAGCTTTATTAATCTTGGAATTAGTTCAATTTGTGCGCGGACCTTATATATGTGTGTCCGGGTAAAATTTTATCTTGAATATATAAGGCCGATTAAAACCTACTCCATATTTTTACATTAAGTGTAAAGTTGAATGTGGCATATTTGACGGACCTGGCTTTGGTCAAATATGAACCACTTTGTTCGATAATATGTTCCTCCTTTAGAGATGAGGCTACTCTCAGAGAAACCCTTGTCCCTATTGGCAAGAACTTCAGACAGTCGACTTTTACGGCTTCTTTTTGAAACAATATTCTTCGCCATAGGCAGGAATAGTTGGTAATCACTTGATGCCAGATCCAAACTGTAAGATAGATGGATAAGATTATCCCAGACAAGTTCCAGGAGCTTCTGGCGAGTCCTTATTTATGCTTTGGCTTAGTCATGTTTGGAAGTTCACAACTTTAAAAAAAAGAAAATGAAAATTATGATTTCAACAATTTAATCTGATTCGCTAATTGTCGTCTTGGTTGCCTAAAGAATCATAAAATAATTTAAAATATTTTCAGAATCGACTTGATGTATATTTTCATTGTTCTTTCATGTTTCTTTCTTCTTCTAGTGATGAAAGTGAACTTGTAGCCAGGTTAAGTACCAGTTTTGTCCAAGGGTTATACTCTAGTCCACTGTTGTTTGTTCTTTTATATGTACATCGAATGATATTTGGGAATATTATTCGTAATCCGGCAAATAGGTTCGGAAATTGTAAGAATTTCTTAAACATAGTGTAATCGGCTCCCAAAAATTTTAAACTCGTTTTTCTCGAAACTTTATTTTCGAAGTCGGTGAGGGTAATTTGTCCGAAATGGCTTAACCGATCGACTTGCAATTTTGACACAACTTTCTAGGATATACTCTTATTAGTCAGGCAATGATTCCAAGACTTACTATCCTCAATTTTCTGAGAAAACATTAGAAGATACAACTTAGATGGAGGTATATTTACGATTTTCATTCCAAATATACAGGTTTTTTTATTAAATATTAGTTCATTTTGAACATAACAACGAAAAGGCCGCATTTTATACTCTAACCTAACATATTTCAACCGGCGACGTTAAACAGCTGAGTAAATAGAGAAACCAAAGCAAAAAAACAAAAATACATCACCTAGAAAAAACCAAGCGCTGTGTTAATTTCGTTTTATGGCTCAGTTGCGACATAACTGTTCTGCCGGTCGGTTGATTTCACCGCTGTTGGGAAAATAAAAGAAAATACAATAAATTTATTTAATATCAGTTATGCCACTAGTCATAAAAAAGTAAGTGTGTGTGTCTTCCATTGCCATTTTTTCAACTAGCCAACCAATCATTTGCCCGCCGGTGAGTATCGGAAACAACTGAGGATTGACACAAAGCCATCAAGCGGTGACGACTTCGCGGCTAAACGTGCTCGCCACTGCCACAACCGCGCGCTCAGCACAGCGATTGTTATGACAGCCACCCGCTTGACCCCAATCGCTTAGCATTCTCAGCCGCTTTTATAGTACTCCCGCAGAATATTAAGCGGTGACATTGTCATTCTGTTCACACCAGACTCCTTGCAGCTCAACGCAACTGAATTAAATTCAGCGTAAAAAAAGCAAACAAAAAAAAAAATACGAAAAAATACTAAATGAATGAAAAACCGTTGTACATGTATATGTTAGTGTGTATGTGTATTGCCATGGTTATGATATACTTTATGTGTTTGTTGGTGTTATTACATTTGAGTTGAAGTTTATCGCCTGAGGCTACTCTTGTGGTCTATTATCGGCAATAAATGAAAAGTGCAAGTGTCCGTTATTTATGACATTCGTTTGTGTTGACGCTGAAGCGACGCTTTAAAGCTTCAAGTTAACTAAGTGTTCTTATGTTTTCCTCATTATGAATGTGTATTTGTGAAAAGCATCGTGTTTTATAACCAATAACATATTTGAACGTCGCCTCTGAGAAGGATTGCTGGCCTTATTTTAAACCTTTTCGTATTTTTCCTACTTAATGGCGTCAAGAGAAAGATAAACACACGAGAATTGACGCTTTGATAGAGATAATACGTTTCCCCTTTTATCTATTCTTTTAATAAGTATGTAATTTAGGCGGAAAATTGTATAAACGTTCTACTTTGAGGAAAATAAGAAAAAAGTGGAATATATAATCGTGACCTTTGGCTATTCCTCGCGCTGTATAAAATGTATCAACGAAAGCAAAGAAAACGTAAATATTTTTATTAGAGATCCTTTCCAATACTTTCCATGTTTGTTGCTATCTTCTTGTTTTTTATTTCCGAAAAGAGCTCACGGCGAGATTTTCTTCAAAAAGTGCTTGAAAACAAGCTGAAATGGAGAAAAATTGTCTACAAAAATATTATTAAGTTGTTAAAAATGTTTTAGTTGGCATATTTCTCCTTCTCTCTCTCTTTCTCGCTGTTCTCTTAAGATTTTCATCAGCAGCTTCCAAGCGAAAATTAGACTAATTTGTGAGGCGAAAGGATAAAGATGGATAGCCAACGAGGGCTCAAATCACGATTTTCAAAAAGTCATCGCAAATCTCTCTTGTTTTATACCTTGTTCATAAAATTCGAATAAAACAAGAAAAAACGTTAACTTCGGCTGCACCGAAGCTGATATACCCTTCACAGGTGCATTTCTTTTAGTAACTATGTGTTCAGTTTATATGGAAGCTACATATATGCTATAGTAATCCGATCCGAACAAATTTTTCGGAGATTATGTTATTACCTTAAGCAGTAATCCATGTGAAATTTCGTGAAGATACCACGTCAAATGCGAAAGTTTTCCATACAAGCCCTTGATTCCGATCGTTCGGTTTGTATGGCAGCTATATGCTATAGTAAGCCGATCTGAACAATTTCTTCGGAGATTGCATTGTTGCTTTAGAAAATAATCTATACCAAATTTCGTGAATATATCTTCTCAAATGTGAAAGTTTTCCATACAAGAACTTTTTGCCGATCGTTCAGTTTGTATCCTCAATACTGATCATTTATATACATATATACTTTATAGGGTCTCCCGCGCTTCCTTCTGGGTGATACAAACTTCGTGACAAACTTAATATACCCTGTTCAGGGTATAAATACGTGTGTAAACGAGAGATTTCTGTCTAGCTGTCTTGGAGAACTAGACGTTGATGAAATAGAATTTTATTCAAAATTGTAGATTCAAAAAATAAATCAGATACAAATTTCGCAAAATAAAAAGCTTAATAGGCTCATGTAGACTTGGCAATTAATAGCCGTTCCTTGGGCTTTCGCGTAGAAAATAGTAAGAAAATCGCCTATTATGAATGCTAAGGGTAGTCACAAAGCAAAGTACCTTTCATTATGACTTTGCAGCAATAAAAGTTGGTATTGTTCTAAAACTTACTCTGCTCTCTTAAATGTAAATATTTTCCACAGAGATTTTGGTCAAAAATGAGATATTCATAAATGTCTCTTAGTTTATTTAGATTACTAAAATATAACCTACTAAGTTATGAAATTTGCAACACCTGAAAGGGCCATTTAAATGTGTATACATATGTATGTATATTTATACATGAAGTAGCCCTTAAATTTTTGAGATATCGATCTGAAAGTTTTGCATACGTACTTTTCTCTTCAAGAAGTTGCTCACTTGTCAGAACCTGCCTGTAAGTGTCAAGGTATCTTCATAAAATTTTGCACGGATTATTGTCTAAGGCAGCGCTACAATTATCCAAAGATTTTTTATACCCTTTCATGCTATAAAATTTGCACTTGTGAAGGGTGTTGTGACTTCAATGCAGTCGGTTATAACGTTTTACACTCTTCTAGTTTTTCACAAATAGAGAAGTCACATCTTTTCTGTATTCTTTGAGTTGAGTGAGTTGTCGACTTTAATAATAAAAGAGCAGCTTACATGGGTTTTGAAATTATTCAGCGTGCGCGTAGTGGAATTATGAAATATCTTATTTTAAAATTACCAGGGGAATCGTCTTGCTTTTTCTCTCCAAAAATACTTCAAAAAATTGGTGCTCCTTTGTGTAGTTGCTATTGGTTAGTCGACCATAATGTCTTACTTCTCATTTACTAATTATATACAGGATATTTCTATTGACTATCCTCAGATCATAATTTTGTCCATGCTTAGCCATTTCTTATACCAGATTTCCTTATGTTAAAAACATCAAATAACTTTTTAAAGTAGACCGGAACACCGAAAGCGGCATATTTATATTGGCTTGATATGCACCCATATCCGATTCGTACATAATACTTATTAGATGCTCCGAGATTTTTTTTCTGTCTCTTTGCTGATCTAATCTGATAGGTTCCTGTGCTCCACATGATACCGATTATATGGTCCGTGACTATCGTTTTTGTGCTTCCTTGCTAATAAAACCTAATATGTTACCGATGTGTATCCCAGAGAAAGCATATACCAATTTTCTTCGAAATATCTAAAGTTTTACTAAAGTTATTTATGGCAAGCCAAAATGGACAACAACCATAGCGGAATATACCATATTTACCTCATCATTCACATACAAATTTTTTGATATGCATTATCAATAAAAAGAGTTTAATCTTCAAGCTGTCACAAGCGATTTTTCTTCCAATAACAAGTGTGCGGTTAAGTGAAGTGTTTGTTATTGTAGCGGTTATCTAGACCCTATTTCAAAATCGCCTTACGGAAGCCCAAGAAACGTGCTGTTCAGTAGGGGTCGGATCATAAGGAGGGGGTGTTAGGGTGTTACCATAGATGAGTTGATTTAATAGGCCATAGAAAGAAAGAGTTAGAATCGTGTGGAACTCATTGCATGCAAGTCATAGATTCGGTATGTCGTGGTCGATTTTGCTACAGTGTCCACAAAGAGGGTGCGCGAGCCTTATATTAAATTCGATTTTTTATCTGCAAGGAAGGTGTTTTAATGCCAAGAACGCCATTAATTGTGAGTGAGTCAGTGCGAGTTTTCAAGAGAAAAATTCTGCGAAAGATTTATGGTCCTTTGCGCATTGGCCACGGCGAATACCGCATTCGATGGAACGATGAGCTGTACGAGATATACGACGACATTGACATAGTTCAGCGAATTAAAAGACAGCGGCTACGCTGGCTAGCTCATGTTGTCCGGATGGATGAAAACACTCCAGCTCTGAAAGTATTCGACGCAGTACCCGCCGGGGGAAGCAGAGGAAGAGGAAGACCTCCACTCCGTTGGAAGGACCACGTGGAGAACGACTGGCGCGCTGTTGTTAACTCGGCTATAATCGCGTAAGTGGTGTCTACGCCAATTAAGAAGAAGAAGAAGAAGAGTCAGTGCAGATGTTAATAGCTATACTGTAAATGGCGTTTAGTGCTTGTCTAAAATCAGTTCCGTCCTTAGTCTGTTCGGTGAGGTGTGCAATGACCCGATTTTATCAAAGAGGTGGCAGCTTAGCTCCAAAGCGATTACTGTAAGGGTGATTTTTGCTAATATATCCTAGTAGAAATTGTCTGAAGAGGAGCTTGTACTGTGTCTTAACCAGAACCGTACAGGTATTACTGTGTAAGTGTTCGATGGGAAACATGAATAGCTATTCTATTAGAAGACTTACTGCTCTAAACTGGGTTAGATCTAGAGTCAAGAGGTCCTTCCTCAACTACGTCGACGACATAAAACAATACGCTGACCAGACTTCGGTCGCAACTAACTTCAGATATGCCCTAATGGGATTAGGTACACGTTGCAACAACAACAACAGGTATCCTGTTATTGTCCAGAGTTCTGATAAGTCTGTAACTTCTTCGTCTGCGTTATACCTCAAAAAGGCTATGTTAATGAAGTATCATACTTTTTTTGTGTTGCCACCACATTTCAAACTTTTCCCCATTGACGGTTGGCTAATATAAAATACGAAATGGCTGCGTCCCATAAATTAAGCGAAGTAAATATACCGTTGTTATTGTTGCCACACGTTTTTATTTGCACCATAAATTCTAAATACTTTTAATCAACAGCAATTTAACGGCTTCTCATATCTTTCACTCTCACCTTTTTATTGTTTCAGATAAATGAATGACTCTAATAACACCTAAAGGATAAGACGTACAACTTACGGTGAATAGGTGAGGATCGAGTAATAGCTCACCGTCAACAATAAAAATAATAAATATAAATCATTTACGGCATTTAGCGTGTCAAAAGAAAAGAGAAAACAAAAAAGCCGAGCCGAGCAAAAAAAAGAGAGCAAAGTCAATGTCTTGCGCTCAACCAAAGCAGTGAGTGCAAGAAACGCTTGGCAAGCAGCGTGGCAGAAAGAAAGCGAAGTCGATAGAAAAAAAAACAACAAGAACAACAAAAACAAAAACAAGAACAACAAAAACCACTAATTTCAGCTACGTGAAAAAGGTGTGTGTAGAATCCCGTAAGCAGTGCAAGTGCCAAAGTGTAAACCGGTTGTTGTTTGTATGCTATTTATGTGTGCGTGAGTGTGCGAAGAATTATTCAGCACACAGTAAGCACGCGACGAAGTCACTCGTCGTCGTCGTCGCCGTCGCCAAAGTAACGTTACTGCCGTGGCTCAGCTAAGTGGTGGAAAGAATTTCCACTGGCACCTACATAAGCAAACGAG
Source organism: Bactrocera tryoni (assembly GCF_016617805.1). Taxonomy (NCBI): domain Eukaryota; kingdom Metazoa; phylum Arthropoda; class Insecta; order Diptera; family Tephritidae; genus Bactrocera; species Bactrocera tryoni. The sequence goes on from NC_052502.1 coordinate 37,554,307, forward strand.
CAGGCACAAGAGCGTCTTGGCAGTTGGTCCAAGTACCAGTCAGTACTCAGCTACACACATACATACACACCCACACACACGTGCACGAGTGGTGTTAGCGGCGGGGCAGCGGCACAGTAATTTCCTTAGCCAGCTTTTTTACATTCTCACACACACACGCACGCACGTACATACGTGCAGCGTCATCTTCGTTTGTGGCCGCAGTGCATGCAATTCTTACCACATATATGTACATAGCTGCATATGTGTAGGTGTGCTTGTGATTTTTGCTCATTGCTATGCGCCCGCGTTTGGCATACAAATGAAGAAATATGAGTGCGCGTTTTTGAGGAGCACAGCAGCAACAACAATAACAACAATTACAGCAACGTCAATAACAACAAAAGCCAGCAACTGCAACAGTGTAAGACATGCACAGTGGGTGCTAAGCGTATACGAACAATAAGAAGACGCAAAATTCCAGCCACTGCAACAAGGAAAGTCAATTGAAGCGCCATAAAGCCAACCCATAGCAGCGCTAAGCCGTCCGCCCGCGCGCCCAAGTCATCAGTGGCGTCGTTAGCAGCATTGTCGCCGTTGTTGTCCTCATACTTATACCACACACTGTTATCCACATCCTCTGTATCACTTCTACGGCCTCGTCTTCGCCCTCAACTTCGTTGTCATCATCATCATTACCCGGTTGTGCACTCGCCACTGCGTCCGTTAGTATATATTACTGAGTTCGAGTATAGCGTGTGCGCCGCAGGAGCTGAAGCGTTCCAATATTGGAGCTATATAAGCGAACGTAGAAATCAAATCTCGTGTAGCCTTAAATGAAATATTAATATTTGTCATCATTCGTTTGGCGAGTTAAGTTGGCTGCAGAACGTTTTTCCGCCACAAAGTCAACGCGCGCCACAGTGGGTGACTCGCCAGACTCGCGTTGACTTGCAAGTCAAATATTAAGTAACAAAAAAGAAAGCAAGCCTACAGCACGAAGAAGGGAAATAAGGAGCGCAAAACACAGCATACGACAAACATAGTAGTACCCACTCAGCGACAAGCATTTAAACGCACAACCTGAAAAGTGGAAAATAAAAACGCAAAAACGCGAAAAAGCTAAAATTTCAAAGGCAAAAAGACCCGACACTTCACAACTTACGAGTAGTCGTCGCCATCGACGTCAGCGTCGTCGTCGTTGTCGTCATCGTCGCCGCAGTGGTTCAACAGTGCCACTAGTTTTTGAGCTTTGCAGCAATTTCAGCGCTTTTTCGTCGGTCGCTGCACACTTCAAATTCATAACTTTGTAAATACACACACACATACATATATACAAACACACACAAATACATATATATGTACATAAAGATATTTGTAACATATCCGTCGTTGGCGTAAGAAGTGCACGTTGCAGTGACAGTTACAGTTATAGTGTTTAAGTAGTGTGTAACGTACATATAAGTAAGCAACAACAACAACAACAAAAACTATAATAACAAACAACCACGTTCCTGTGCCTGTGTATGTGCTTCAACTTGTACGCTTAGCATATACATACATACATATAATTGCTTGTGTGTGACTGTTCATCCTACCGCTTGCTCTCTCCCCCGCTCTCTGTGTGCGTTCGTGTGTGCGTAAAGGATAATCATTTTCCTCAAAATGCGTCTGCAATATCGCAACAAGAAAGCGACGCTATGGCTGATGGTCACCATAGTCGTTGTCACCATGTTCCTCTTCAAATTCACCGAATTCGCGCCAACGTGTTTCTTCAAGAACGACGTTACGTCGCCGGATGGATCGCTGATGGTGCGCGAAGAGGTAAGTGGGCAAAAGTCTTGAAAGCAGTTTAAAGTTATTACTATCACATATAAATATATTTATGTACTTTGCACAGTGGCCGCACTCGTATGGTGTTGGCACACCGAAAATGTTGAATATGAAATATTTAATTTTAAATGAGAATTGGAGAATGTTTTATAGTACTTAAATATATAGCTAGATTTTTTTGAATCGGGATCTTAAAAAAAAATATCAATAATCTTTGTTTTATACCATTCCTTATCAAAGTCTCTGAAATCGGCTTATTTTAAGGCAATACAAGAATGACTAAAGATAGTTAGAAGAAAGGCTTGCTTGAGCTTTGCACAGGGACCTACGGTCTGTTGTGCCCTCCACGGTGTCTCAACGAATCACATAGGCCCAGCACACTGATGAAGTCCAGTATTCTGCTAGGCGCTATTGAGCCAATGTGAGCGCTATGCAGATACATAGTACCAAGGGTCTTGATCATACGTTTGCAAACTGCTGTTTATTCTAGCTTGAGTTACTAGGAAGTTTCAGACTCCTTGTCGCAGAACTGACAGTTGGCAGAAGAGGCTATACCCATGTGGAATAAGTGCTTTTTGAGCCTACCGTTTCCGGTGTAAAATGCCACAAGTAGCCGGTATATATCACACGAAAGATTGAAAACGCTTTTCAACCCAGATTTTAAAAACCCATTGGTACATGTATGCTAGTTGCTGTCAATACTTTTCCTGCTCACTGTCTTCTCCTTGTGCAACCGCACATTTATGGTATGTGGACCAACCGCAATGCAGGGTACCGGTCCTATCATCTTGGAAGCAGCTGCAGAGTATACAGTCAGTTCAATCCCGATTATGTCCTTGCGACTTGGCATTCAGATGAGGTCCATTTGGTTGCGAACTGCTAGGCACTTCTGTAGCAGTAGCGATGTAATCCCATAAGTTTAGATTGCTTAAAGTGCCGCTTGACTACCGCTGATTATTTCAATATTTTCTCTGCGTTGGATTTATCTCTATGCACCGACTAATAGCAAAGACTTCTAATTGAATAATCTCTGTCAAACCCTTTAACATTTTATTGTTTGATTGATTACTAAGTGAAGCGGTGTAAATTCCAGCATGGCTTCTAGTGCTGATATTGGACACGTACCCTTAGCACCCGATGCGCAAACGCAGACAAGCCCTTGCATTTTCGATATTGAAGTTCTACTGAAATGTGCGATGGTTTTCAGCCACCTGATTCAATACCACTGCACACCATGAGTGCTATTGTGGCGATATTGTCAGATGCTGCTTCCACCGAAGTGTGGAATACAAAGTGAGTTTAATTGTGTGCCACCAAGGGACCTTCTTTTAGTAAACGGGAAGATGTTCGTTTTAGACAGGTTGATGTTCAGTCCAACCGTACTGCGTCACCTTTATACGATATCGCGGAGAGTGATTTTCCGCCTTGTTAGTATACACCATATCAATGTTAAATATGTATTAAATCGGTAAAGAACACATTCCATGATTCTTTGAGAACACAAGGGCTGTTATCCCAGTCTTACGGAGACATTGCAAAGACCCTAAATATCTCCAAACCTATGTCTCTTAATGCAGTTAGGTATTTCAAGCAGAATAAAATGACAAAAGAAGTTCAAAAAAATAAGAGAGGTCGGAAATCGACTTTTCGGGAGGACGAGTTAATTATCCGCAAGTCAAAAAAGGATACCCAATTGACGGCAAATCAAATTCGAGTTGCGGTTTTTGGAGAAAAGCCAAATGCACCAACTATAGATACCGTAAAAAGACGATTACGTGAGACACGACTCTTTGAAAAAGATGCAAGGAAGAAGCCATTACTCTCCGAATGCAATCAAAGGAGCCCCTTAGAGTTTGCAAAGAAATACCGCCATTGGATAGCAAAAGAGTGTTCTTTTGTGATGAAATTAAGATAAATAGGGTTCCATCATATGGGAAAACTTATGTCCGCAAAACTTGATGCAAGTACTTTGACCCCAAATACACTAGGCCAACACACTCTCTCTCTCTCTGTTAGACTGGCCTTCATGCAGCCCGGACCTTTAGACATAAAGTTGGAAATTTTCAGGAATTATACGAAAAGGTTAGGGGTTACAAGGGTTTCGTCGGGTAAGAAACAGCATTTTTTCAAAACAATTTTTTTCTCATATATAAAATGATATATTTTATTCGAATTTTTTATGTTACAAACATACACCATTAACAAAAAATTTTGAAATTTTTGGAAAAAAATATATTAAACTCGGCCATTGCGATGCCATTTCTGGTGACACCTTAGAAAAAAGGTGCTCCCGCGTTGGCAGGAAAACTCCTTATAGGATCATCTAAGGTGAAAAAATACATATTTTAGTTAAAATCTTAGCTTAGGACTTGGACGAAGGAAAAAAAACTGAAAATTGGATTTTTGGCAGAAATTTTTTCGAGACAAGAAAAAACGTTAACTTCGGCTGCAACCAAGCTAATATACCCTTCACAGTTGCATTTCTTTTAGTAACTGTGTGTCCAATTTGAATGGAAGTATGCTATAGTAATCCGATCTGAACATTTTTTTCGGAGATTATGTTATTACCTTAAGCAGTAATTCCTGTCAAATTTCGTGAAGATACCACGTCAAATGCGAAAGTTTTCCATACAAGCCCTTGATTTCTGATCTGAACAATTTTTTCCGAGATTATATTATTTTCTTAGAAAATAATCTGTGTCAACTTTTGTGAAGATATATCGTTAAAAGAGGAAGTTTCCCATGCAAGCATTTGATTCCAATCATTTAGTTTGTATGGCAGCTTTATGTTATAGTGGTCCCATATCGGCAGTTCCGACAAATGAGCAGCTTCTTGAAAAGAAAATGACGTTTACAAAATTTCAAAACGATATCTTAAAAACTGAGGGACTAGTTTTTATATATACTGACGGACAGACAGACGGACATGACTAAAGCGACTCAGCTCAACATACTGATCATTTGTATATATACTTTATAGGGTCTCCAACGCTTTCTTCTGGGTGTTACAAACTTAATATACCCTGTTCAGGGTATAAAAGTGAAAATTTGAACCAAATGACGAGTTAATCGAATGTCGAATGTGGTCTGTCATAGAAACTGAATGATTGGAATCAAGCCCTTGAATTGAAAACTTTTTTATTTATCAAGACGCCTAGGTAAAATTTTGCATGGAGTATTTTTCGAGATAATGCTACAATATCTGACTAGATTTTAAGAAATCCGACCTCTATAGTATATATGTAGCTGCCATACAAACCGTCTGAACAAAATCATGTTCTTGTATAGAAACTTTATCTATATGTGAACGGAATTCGCAACGGAAGTTAACATTTTCTTGTTTTGTTTTTATTTTAGATTTATTCTTTTTCTCTTTTGTTTGCATACCTGAACAAAAGAAAACATGCTCTTATGCAACAACAGCTTTTTTAACCCAGCTTTTGCTCAGTAAAAAAAATTTGATATTGAAAAACTTGCTTTTAATTTTTTTAATGACATAGTTATGAACAACAATAAATTTGTGTGCCGCTATTTACTTCGAGAGAAAAAATTGTGCCTCCATCAGCTTTATAATGTTGCGCACCAATGCATAAAAATATCGCTCGCTTTTTATTGAAAACCGAACAGTGACAGCAACCTTAAAAAGCTAATGGGAATATTTCTGACTGAAGTTGTAAAGAAAAAATCTGAAACTGACATAAAAATTTTTTGTTCGCAAACCGGAAAATACTCACGTTAATTGTCGGAACAGATGCAGTTACACGTCAATATCAATTAGTTATAAGGAAAATGTTAACAGAAAGTATGCAGATAACGCTAGTTTGACATTCACCAGTTAAAGCTTTAAGCGGTTGTCATTATAAGGTGAATATTAACAAAAAACGATACTGTCATTGTCTTGTTTTTGATGGTTCTATTTATATTGCATATAGATAAAATTATTATAGTCTTGTACAATCATATTTGACATCTTATTATACAAGTATTTTAGGTCAAAGACTTACTGAGTTTCAATAGCTCAAGTTGTTTCAAGGTATTGTGCATATTCATATCACTGATTTTTCTACCGAGGGACATAATTTTGATGCGATAGAAACAAAACCAAGTTGAACGAATTTCGATATATCGGGTATACGGAGAAAAATGTTCTTTACCGACTTCATCTATAATTAACATCAATGTGGTGTTTTGGAAAACATGTTCCTTTTATTTCATTATTATATGTATTGTATACATTGACCGATATATGCGGCATAAAACCAATCGGAAGGCGAAAATTACTAAAGTATTTTAGGTATATTAAATATAGGGGAAGGTCTTGACTGATTTCATTTAATTTCGTATTAAATTAAATTAATCCCAATGTTTTAAGCATTAGCCGATATTTTCTCCATATAGTGGAAAAGAGTAACGAATTCTACTTCCACTATATGGAGGTTGGAGTATATCAAGGCCCGACTTGATCCGTTTTCGGCACTGAAATACAGTTTATCGAGAATAATTCGTGGATTTGATTTGGTTACGTTATCTAATATTGTTGTATACGGTATAAAGTCGATCAGAAAAACAAAAATCGGTTTTCTCAGGGGTAAGTGAACTCATTTTGTCGGAACGGCCGATATCGGAACGTTATAACATATAGCTACCATACAAACTGATAGGAGTTAAGTGCTTGTATGGAAAACTTTTTCATTTGACGAGATGTTTTCACGAAATTTGGTGTAGATTATTGCCTCGGGCATTGCTGTAATCTACAAAGAAATTTTTCAGATCGGATCACTATAGCATATAGCGCCACATAAACTAACCGAGCAATATTCCTGCATGAAATTCATATGTTTATTAGAGGTAGCAACCAACCATTCTTGGTTGAAAGGTGTTACACTTTGAAGATACTATTTGTGCCATGCCCATAAGTTTTCAATTGAGTTTAGATCAGAACTTTCCGGCGGCCAGCCTGGAACTTCAATATTTTTTTTCGAAAGCCAGCTCTTCACTATCCTTAAAGTGTGTTTTGAGTCATTGTTATAGTGGAAAATGTAATGGATTGGCATATTTTCAAAAGAATATGGTTCCATTACATTCTCCAAAATGCTTTCATATTAATGTTGGTCCATTAGCCCTTGAACACGCACAATTGGATCAATACCGCGACACCGAAAGGCTCCACAAACCATAACAAATCCGCCACCGTGTTTTACTTTTTTCACAGTGTACTTGGGGTTTAGGGCCATGTTTGGAGGACGCCTTACGTATGATATTCCATCGGGTTGGAATAAATTGAACTTTGACTCGTCACTCCAGAGTACTCTATTTCAGTATTTTTTTATCATTTCCTTTGCAAATCTTAATCGTTTTTTAATATTTTTTAATTTGATGCCCAACTTCAGACTTTGTTTCACGAGAATTCACAAACGTGTTGTTTTTGCTCGTCCTACAAATTATCCTGTCTCCTGCTGGAGTGGTTTTAGATCTAGGCTTTCTGGTAGCGGTTTCAAAGTCATTTGTTGTTTTTTTTATACATATGAATAGCTCCAAATACCATTTTTTGGAGCAAGCGAACCTTTGTGCGATAGTCCACATTGACAATTTCTCCTTCTGAGTATATATGTACAAGGTCTGTCGCAAAAGAAACAGGACTGTTAAAAAAACATCAAAAAATTAATATTTTTCAAAAGTTATATTTTTTTATTGAAAGTAGTTTCCTTGTGCTTCGATACAGCGTTTAGCCCGGTTAGCATTTCAAATGAGTGTTTAAGGTCATTTTTCGGAATGCTCTTGAGAATATCGGTCGTCGCCTTTTGGATAGCTGAAATGTCCTGAAACCAGTGTCCTCTCATGGGCAAATGAAGTTTTCCAAATAGGTAAAAATCACAGGGTGCCAGATCAGGTGAATAGGGTGAGTGATTAATGGTTAATATGGAGTTTTTTTTGTCAAAAAATCAGTGACAAGCGTCGACTGATGACACGGCGCATTATCGTGCAACAGGCGCCAGGACCCTGCCTCACGGTATTGTGGTCGAGCACGACGAATGCGTGACAAAAGACGCTTCATAACACCAAGGTAAAGCACAGCATTAATCGTTTGGCCAGGTGGGACGAACTCTCGGCGTACAATACCCTCGGAATCGTAAAAACAAATCAGCATTGTCTTTATTTTTGACTTCTGAAGACGACCGACTTCTGATCGTCACAGAGATCCTCACGACCTTCTTGGAATCGCTTAAACCACTCATGCACATTACTACGGGATAGGTACTGATCACCATAAACTTTTTTCATCATTTGTAAAGTAAACGTTTTCCCAAGTTAAAAACAAAATTTAATATTTGTTCTTTGCATTTTAACGCCGATGACCAAAAGCTGCTGCCACTTTTTGATCGATAATATCGATTGTAGTTATCCAATTGTCTTAAAAAAATTTACGAAATGTCAACCAGAGATCAAACTTTTTATTTCATATACCCACCAATAGGTGCCGTCACCAGAAACAGTTATATTTAAAAAGTTCTGTTTCTTTTGCGACAGACCTTGTATACTCGCGGGCTTCGGGCGGACAATATTACGGAACAATGTGCTCTTAAGTATATTTTAAGAACGAATTGTTTGCTAATACAAAAACTGCAATAATCATAATATTTTCGAAGAAATTCTGAAATTGCGCATTTTAAAATACATATAAACATATACGTATTTGTAATAGATATTTCTATATATTTGTGACCATTAAATCGCTATTATTTAACTGTATTTTGCTTTCAGAAATATGTGATGGGTGAAGATCAAAAGACTTATTCATATGGACGCGAAATGCCGCTAATATTTATTGGCGGTGTGCCCAGATCGGGGACAACGCTGATGCGCGCCATGTTGGATGCACATCCGGATGTGAGGTGAGTGAACCTAAATCGTTTATATATGATGCACAGCTGCATATATATATATAGTTTGTATGTATGTGTATATGTAAATAATAGCGCAAATACTTAAGTCAAGTGGTTGCTGTGCGCACAGTTCCATAAACATATGTAAACATGCATATACATATGTATGTAGATAAGCACAATTGCAAACAAGCGTATGTATATTTGTGTTTACATATTGTAATAACTGTGTTGACGTGCTGCTGTTGGCAGCCATCAGCGATCTCAGCGGATGCAAAACAAATGGCGGTGGGGCTAGAAACGCTTGAGAAATATCCAAGTGCAAACATATGCATTGGCACTTGAGCAAAAAATACATGAACACATTTACATAAGTGTGGCCATATTTGTGTATATGTATGTGTTTTCAATAGTAGGAGCAAGCATCGCAAGCCGGCGTGCGGAACTTTAATCCGCTAAACCTGAACTATTCCCAGCTCTTGTCTCTCGCACGGGACCTGTTATTTTAAGGCCCGGACTAAGTATTACGAGTACTTCATGGGAGATATTTGTATAGGTAGCTTCTGTAGCACCTATGGCATTGAGTGAGTCAAGTGGAAATCCAGGTCTCCATGTTGTCTTTGCCACTTTGGGATGCTTCCTTAAGTTTGAGTCTTCAGTCCACTGTTACACTAAGGTACTTTAACTGCAGCTGTGAAGTAATCTCACATTCTCCTATGGTGAGCGATATCTATTCTTCATTTTTTCTGGAGCTTATGAGCAAGACTAAGACGTCAGCTCTCGACTCATGGTAGCAAACTATCGGTGCAAACCATTTATGCATTCATTGCATTTGCCGAAAACCGAACCTTGCGGTACTTCAGTAGAGATAGTGCTGCTCTGAGTGTCCTGGTCCATGTCGAATTGAACGTACTCTTCACATCTAGAGTAATTAGAACGGCAATATTTTTTGTACCCTTCCATCTTTTCCCACTTACTGCTAATCGTAATATCAACTACTTCTCTTAGTGCGCCAATAGTGGACCTGTTTTTATAAAACCATATTGTCTCTCTGTCTGTGTCTCTGGGTCTGTGTCTTTGGGTCTGTGTACTGGGTCTTATAGTCATGTTTTCTTTAGGGGCTCTATTTGGTATACCGTCTATATTTTTTCTGTGGCTAAAAGGGGCACCTTTGCAGCTTCGTTTCGCTTAAAATAGGAAATGGGGTCATGTGTCGGGAATAATGCTTCGACAACACAATATGCGTTCTCATAAATGATGCTTCCTTAGTTGCTGCGACTTTTTTTTGAATTTCGACTTACATATTTTTTTTGCCGTTCCCCAGGAGTATATGTTTGGCTCCCCTATAGAGCTTTTCGAGCTTTCAGGAGCTTTTTTGGCATTTAAATGTTTCTCTGAGACGGATTTCGTTTTCGCCTCCTTGTTTACAATGTAGGCGGCGTCTAGCTGAGTGACAGGATCTCCTTAGCTTGGCGATTTCGTCGTTTCACCAGAATATCGGCTTTCGGCGTCGCATGCCGCATTGAGTTCCTTCCGAACCGCGGTTACCAATTGGATATGGTCTTCGTCTGGTGCCCTTGCTGCACTCTAGACGCTATCAAAAACATCAGAATCAAATTCCTTCTGCTGCCAGCTTCGTTTTCGAGAGGTATTTCTGCGACGGAGTTTTATTTCTTGGGAGAATGAAGCTTCAGCGATTTAGGTCTAATATGGACCCTTTATTTCTATTTCGAACGGTGCTTTGCGTGTCACTGTTTAAAATCGTAAAGTTTATTTGACGCAAAAATTCTAGAATGAGGCGGCCACGTTGATTTATACTTCCGCTACCCCAAGTTGTAAACCATGCTATAAAATCTCCCGCTGTTGCTGTGCCATATGTTGGAAACACCTAAAACTACGAGTAATAGGTGAAAATTCCTGGAGACGACACATAGACCACCCGATACTTTATTTACTTTTCCGATCTTTAGCAAGGTTTTGACATCTTCGGCACGTAGGCATATAAGGGCTATTTGAGTGCCGCTCGAGTTTTTCTTATATTTTTTATATTATGCTTTCCCAAGTTTTGAATCCCACACTCCTTTTGTAATGCGTCGCTACAAGACCACAAAGAAAACACGTCTACTTTATTCAGACTCAGACCATTGTCCATGCAGACGACTGCTCTCGCCCAACTCCTATGTATAGTATGTGTCTCTGTGCATAATTGCACAAATTTGTCGGCAAACGTACACGCGGGAGTCTGTGCTGTGCATTTAACTTTGAACAGTTTAATCGATTCAGTTCCACAGGTGCGCGATAAGCGTCCCTCGACCGGCAAAAATCACGCATATATATATACATACAAAAGAGCTTTGAAACAAGTGCTTTTCTCCAATCACTTGTGAAGTTCTTTGGCAGCTGCTAGCAATATCGGATGCGTATACATATGTATGTACTCATGTATATACATACATGTAACCAACATTTTTAGTTTTTTATGTTAGTGTTTTTTATTCATGAATATGCCCGTATTCCCTCCAAAAGTTAAAAGGGATTGAAAAGTTGTGCTTTCTCAACCAAATCAGCGTATTTTTATACCCTGACCAGGGTATATTAAGTTTGTCACGATGTTTGTAACACCCAGAAAGAAGCGTCGGAGACCCTATAAAGTTTATATATAAATGATCAGTATGTTGAGCTGAGTCGATTTAGCCATGTCCGTCTGTCTGTCCGTCCGTCTGTCTGTCTGTATATATTCGAACTAGTCCCTCAGTTTTTAAGATATCGTTTTGAAATTTTGCAAACGTCATTTTCTCTTCAAGACGCTGCCAATTTGTCGGAACGGCCGATATCGGAGCACTATAACATATAGCTGCCATATAAACTGAACGATCAGAATCAAGTTCTTTTATGGAAAACTTTCACATTTGACAATGTATCTTCACCAAATTTGGTATAGATTATTTTCTAAGGCAACAATGTAATCTCCGAAGTAATTGTTCAGATCGGTTAACTATAGCATATAGCTACCATACAATCTGAACGATCGGAATCAAGTTCTTGTATGGAAAACTTTCACATTTGACAATGTATCTTCACCAAATTTGGTATAGATTATTTTCTAAGGCAACAATGTAATCTCCGAAGAAATTGTTCAGATCGGTTAACTATAGCATATAGCTGCCATATAAACTGAACGATCGGAATCAAGTTCTTATATGGAAAACTTTTACATTTCACAATGTATCTTCACCAAATTTGGTATATATTATTTTCTATGGCAACAATGTAATCTCCAAAAAAATTGTTCAGAACGGATTACTATAGCATATAGCTTCCATACAAACTGAACACATAATTACTAAAAGAAATGCACCTGTGAAGGGTATATTAGCTTCGGTGCCGCCGAAGTTAACGTTTTTTCTTGTTTTAAGTTATGGTTGGAAAAGTACTTACGAATCGAACATATGTTGATATGCTTTGAAAGTAAACTTATATATCCGATCTGCTCTTCGAGTAATAACTCCGGAAATTTTGAAGAATGTAGTTTTGAGAAAAACACGTTGAAAAGTAAACTGATGTAGCTGAGCGGCTATACTTTAGAAGGCTGTAACTCAAAAACTATTTGACATATGCTTTTAAATTTTTTTTATGATATTTTTAATGATATAGACTATTGAAATATGTATAAAATAAAAATATAAAATAAATTTTCAAAATTTTTACGTTAGCCGTGCCTCCTAAATAATTACAAAACTAAAACGTTGCCTAGAATTAGGTCCTAAGCATATAACATTTTATAAATACGCACCGAAGACACACACCCAGATAGTTGATCAAATTAATGCAACCTTTGAAAGTCAAACTATTCATTGTCTGGCTGAAAGACCTTGACTAAAATATTGGAAACTCCAGACTATTTATCTGTTATTTTTTTTTAAAGAAAAAACAAATAAACTTCAAATTAAAAGGGGGATGTTTATTTCCATTCCAAAGAATATTCTTTCGCATTTATTTTTTGAAGATTATCTCTTTTGAATGTTTGCCGCGGTTACGTCTCAGATGGTCTATCCGTTGAGTCCAATTTTCGATGGCTCGTTCGAGCATTTCGACTGGTACCTGGCGAATGGCACACGTGATCTTTTGCTCCAAGCCCGAATCGTACAGAGATTGTCCACTTAGACTATAGATATTACATATCCCCACAGGAAAAAGTCTAACAGTGTGATATTATACGATTTTAGTGTCCCAAAGACCGTCTCAAAACGGGAAGTTATCTGCTCAGGCAAGTGTTCTCTCAATAAATCTGTTGATTGATGCGATGTATGGGAAGTGGCGCCGAGATCATGAGCATTAATTTCAGGCATCAAATAGTCGGTTATCACGGTGCGATAATAGTCGCCATTGATGGTTACGTTCTCACCGAAAATATGAACTGATGATTCCACTGTCTTACAAACCACACCGAACCGTTTTTTTTTCTGGGCGGAATGGCAGCTTTTGAATCTTTTCAAGTTGCTCTTCGTCCGAAATGTGGAAATTTTGCACGGAGGCAGAAATGGGCCTGATCACAAAACAAAATTTGGCTCGAAAACGTCGCATCTTGGAACTTTTCAAGAGCCTATAGAACGAAGCGATGTCGCTTGGGAAGGTCAAGCGGTTAGTTCTTGCACAAGCTGTGTTTTGTACGTTTTCTATTTAAGATCTCGACGTAAAATGCGCCAAGTTGTTCCATATGTCAGTCCGAGTTGTTGCGGACGGCGCCGAATCGACTATCATCGGTCTTCGTGTACACTCTCAGCTACGGCTGCTATATTTTCTTCACTACGTGCTGGACGTGGTCTATTCGGTGACCAGGTGATAGGCTAATGGAAAAAAGTACCTCTACTTGGATCACCCTTTATAATTCAGATATAAAATGCAAACAAAAAATTTAATGCGTTCGAAATTCCACCAAATTTCATTACTTTGGAAGTGGTGAAAATGTAGTTACTAAGCAACTGGTTCGCATTTGGTGTTTTTTTGGTTCATGAGTTCCCTGCTATGTTCAGTAATACAAGTATATTTATTTACATATTATGTTAGTGTGAGTTTGCATGTACGTGTGCGCCTAGTTGTATGAACGTATGTATGTGTGAGCTTTTTGAGCTCGCCTGCCAACAGTTCAGCTGCCAATGCAAATTACTTTCACATCAGAATTTTTTATGCCTCAATTTCATGCTCTGCTCGCACCCTCATATTTTCTTCTTACTCCAACATATTGTATGTAAGCATTCATTTATATTTGTATGTATGTATGTATACGTATGAGGCAGATGTGTACACCCCAGTTAAGCGTTATGCGCTCCGCAATCTATTCCTTGAATTTCGCCGCATCAGCAATTTGCGTGCGTTAATTCAGCGCCGTTCCTTCGCCTTCCATATTAAATATCAATTTGCACACGTGTTACGTGCGGTTAAAATATGCCGGCAGATATGATAATCAAATTCTACTTAGCGATTATTAGCATTCCTATATTTATTCATCTTGAAGTTTAGACAACGCAACGTCGTTTTTGCTGATTTAATTACACTTTGGTGTCAAAGAGATGCCTTCTTGTTACACTAAGCTACAAATCTCTGCCTTCTTCAGAAAGATCTATATGTAAATATGCTTAAAAAGAGCTTAAGAGACATACAATACAACCGTTTCCAAGGCTTCTTCAGTTATGTTTAATATCGCTTGGAGATTTATGTTGATACTACGCCGAAGCTTACTTTTGCGCCCAAAACTGTATTAAAAATCTGTTGGTTATTTTTATTCCACGTTTGAGAAGGCCTAAGTTTGTTTCATAAAAGGAATGTACCAATTAAGTAATCAAGCTGTCTATTTCATATGGACGCAATTGGTACAATTTCAGGGTGAAATATTTTACCCAAGACCCTAAGGGAGCGTCAGAATGAAAATATCTACGAGTGGGCAGAAAAGTTCAAATACGTAGGTTGCTTTTTCTTTCGGATTAGAGCATCAAATCAAAATATTCTCAACTAAGGGGGTCCTCTTTTAAAATTTCTTTAAAAAATCGATTTTTTTTTTTGGTACAAGTCGAAGGCTTAAATTGTCTAGAATATGTTGGTAAAATGTTTTTTTTTGATCCGTGAATTAGTTCCGTCGCAACACGACTTTGAAGGGACTTATGTCCTGAGCATTGACGGACGAAATTCGAACTTTGATAATGCGTTCTGATCAAAAACATGCGTTCTGAACGCATCAACCCACCTCTTTAGGGGTTGAAAAACGTTGACCTGTCATTTTTTTGTTACGTACGGGAATAAAATGGAAGTCATTTGGTGCCAGGTCAGGACTATAGATTTTTTGACACATCAAATCGACTTAAAAGTGCTTAAAAATGCAGCTGTTTCAGTCGATGTGTGAGAGTTAGCATTTTCGTGATGAAGATTCAACTTCCGTGGTTGGCTTTCATGATTTTTTGAAAGACAACTGGCAAACAAATGATAGTATACCACTCAGAAATTACTATTCTCCATTATTCCAGTGGTGTGTTTCCGACACACATGCTTGGAAGTGCTATGTGCGCGTACAACTTTTAGTGGATTCGGCTCATATGGAAACACCCTTGCAATCGAATGTTGTTAAGTTTCAGGCTCATTCTTATAAATTCATGGTGCTCTGCACTTTCCGCAGTGCCATCATTACTACGTGTTTTTCTTTGGTGCCCTGGTACATGATTTTCGCTTGTCCTTAAGGCAGTCCATCTTCCCTTGATCCGTCCGTCAGCCTTTTTTGGAAACTTCGTTGTATAACTGTTTTAGCGCCTGCGTATTTCTTGTAGTGTTTCTCTACAATGTCTTTTTGGACGGGTATTGAGTATGCAGTCACTTTCCTTCAGCCACCACATCTACGCTTCCCTACTTCTAAGGTCCTTCTTTGACTAATACGATGTGTATGGATTACTGCCTTAGCTGTCGCTTGGCTATCGACGTATATGTTGTTTTTATGTGGTTTCATAACCGCAAAGACTTCCGACTGGAAGATACTGCAGTATTCTGGAAGCTTTAAGGGTTACCTGTAAATCTTTCTTTAGCAATTTTTGATCCGTTCGTGTATGCTTTTCGCTGGCAGATCGCATGCTCTTGCATCAGCCACCATCATTTATTGCGACTCGATCTGTCACTTTGCCACAGACGTGTTTCCAAGCACATTTATCGTATTTTTTTAGATTTCACTCGACCAGTCGACGCGAGCCTGATTTTGGGCGACCTCCACGTAATTCGTGTTGGAGTGAATTATGACCACGATTGAATTTACCATTGAAACCATCAAGTCATCGTTGAACGCTGGTGCTTAATGGGGCTTCATCGCCATGAATTCTATTTAGTGCTTCGATGTATTGTTGCTGAGTTAATCTACATTGAGAGTTGTAAAAAATGATCGCCGCATAAAGTTCGCGATTTAGTTCCATTTACTGGATACCTAAGTATTGTTCAGATCGGACCATTGTGGCATATAACTCGTATTCAAACCGAACTTTCAAATACGAGATAAAGATCTTTTTATACCCAGAACAGGTTAGATTAATTTTGTAACGAAATTTGTAACACACAGAAGAAAACTTTAGAGACCCTATAAAGACGCCTTTTGTGCTATAAGAACTTCATCTGCCTTTTCTTATTTATATTAATAATTTTGCACTTTGGTAACCCTAAAAACGAAACATTTGTACCACAAAGCAATTGCTGCAAGCGCATTTAATATTGACCTATTTAGAACATGAGATGTGGAAACGGTTTACATATGTACATATGTTAAAGCATAAAGTTGTTTTATGCCGCCCTTTTTTATGTCGAACGAAAGTTGGTAAACACTTTGCCATGTGGGCGATTGAGTTCTTTGACATAACTTTGGCATAACTTTTTGAAATTCCGTAACACTTGATTAAATTTCAAAAGTGCTTGTTTAGGCCAAGAAAATGGAAATAAAAATATGCACACTTGCGTCAATATATGTATGTAAATACTTGTAAAAACATGTTTACACTTACACAAATATCATTTTGTGAATGTACAAATATCATTATTGAAAGTGGGTGCAAGCAGATATGAGCAATCATTAACTCATTTTTTGAAAGAGTTACTTTTTTCCTAAGCAAACAAAAATTTTATAATAGAATAGCGAGTTAGTCAACAAACCATTTTAAACCATCTGCAGAAGGCTGGATACAGGCTTGATGTTTGGGTGCCGCATGATTTGACGCAAAACCTTCTAGACCGAATCAACGCCTGCGATCTGCTGCTAAAACGGAACGAACTCGGCCCATTTTTGAAGCGAATGGTGACTGGCGACGAAAAATGGATCACATATCAAGTGAAAACGGTCGTAGTCGAAGGCCGGTGAACCGTCCCAAACAGTGGCCAAGCCGGGATTGACGGCCAGGAAGGTTTTGCTGTGTGTTTGGTGGAAGGGAATCATCCACTATGAACTGCTCCCATATGGCCTGATGGTTAATTCTACCATCAACTGCAAACAAGTGGACCGTTTGAAGCAGGCAATCAACCAGAAGCGTCCAGAATTGGCCAACAGGAAGGGTGTAGTGTTCCACCAGGACAACGCCAGACCACACACTTTGTTGATGACTCATCAAAAACTACGGGAGCTCGGATTGGAGGTTTTATCGCATCCACCATATAGCTCGGAAATAGCGCCAAGTGATTATCACCTTTTCCTGTTTTTGGCGAACGCCCTTGTTAGTGTAAAGTTGAACTCAAAAGAGGCTTGTGAAAAGTGGTTGTCCGAGTTCTTCGCAAATAAGGAGGATTTATATGGAAACAGATTATCGAACATAACGGCGCATATTATTAGTATAACGTCGGGAGGTTGATTGAGTATTACTCACACGTAAGTGATGATCCCAATGCATTCAGTAATAAGCTGCATTTACTTGACTCTACCTCTTTTTGTCTCAAGAAAAATTCGCAAATATTTGATGGCTGGCTGAGTGATTAGGCTTCTTTCTGTCTTGCTTTCTGTTAGGGTTAATCCATTGCGATGTTGTTGTGTTGGTTATCGTAAAAAAGAAAGACGGTGTGAGTCGGGGCATTGTCGTGGTGCAACTTCCAATCGGCTGCGATGTCTTGTCAGACCTGATTGACCCTTCGTTTGGGTCTCTTGAGGATAAATTGAACATCTGGGCAATTAAACGAATACTTAGTCGACGGTCTGAGTTCAAAACTTTGCGCACGCGAATCACATTGTCGGTGTTTGTCGAAGTCGCAGGTCTCCCAGCATGGTCTTCATCAGCGACCTCTTCCCGGCCCTCCAAAAAGGTCTAGTGCCACCGAAACAGATCACTTCTTGCTAAAGCAACATCTGGTTAAGCCTGTTTCATCATATCAAACGTCTCTATCGCAGATTTACCCGAGTTTCACACAGAATTTAATCGCGAACCTCTGCTCTAACGAACGCTGCGTATTTGGCTTGCACCACCCACAGAAACACGTCGCGCGAAAATGTTTCTCCTGACTCTCCAGGTGTTGGGAGACAACTGATCAGGCGCTCTTTCGTTAGCTAGGAACGCCCTCTATCGAATCCAGTCGGTGCGCGCACGCTACGAAGTATAATCGCGGCGGAAAAAAATCAGATCTATTACTTTCCGGACAAACCCTGTACGTTTTTCGGTACTTTGAGTCTCAGTACTCCATATACAATAGATGCCTACTTCCCAAACGATTTCTATAGTAATTTTTACCATTGTTTTTGACTAGAGAACTATTTATCTGCTTCAATAAGTCTTCGGTTGCAACAAAACTATAATACCTTTCGCAAATAAAACGTTTCCATACAAGAGTTTGATTTTGATGGTTTAGTTTATATGTCAGCATTTATGTGGTCCGATCGAAACAATTTCTTCACAGATTGTACCATTGGTTTGAACAATAATCTGCTAAAAAATTTCATGAACATAACTTTTCAATTAAAAAAGAAGTCTGTATGGCAGCTAAAGGCTATAGTGGTACGATCTAAAAATTATCTTCGGAGATTTTACCGCAGCTTTGGATAATAATCCAAGTTTTATATAGATATCTGAATGAAATAAAATAGTTTTTTTTATACAGCGGCATGATGATGGTTCAGTTTGTGTGGCAGCTATATGCTATAGTTATCAGATATCGCGGTTTCTACAAATGAGTAGCTGTTTGAGGACGTCTTGCAAGTTTTAGATCGGTATGAGGTATCTAGCATATATACACACGGACATGGCGTGACAAACTAAATATACCTTATTCAGGGTATAAAACTCTAAACCCTTAATCAATGTAATTGAAAAGAAAATCATTTTTATTTTTTATTCAAATGCAAATTTCTCTTTTTGGGCTCATAAGCTTATAACCCAGTAGTACTACTTTCCATAAAGCCCCCCAAAAAAAAACTTCAAAATATCTCATAACTCGTGGAAATTCACTACAGTCTGTAAAGAGAGTATGTTCATTGTACCGTCTTCATTTGTTCAACCAGTCGTGTGTTTCGTGAATTTTCCTCTCAAATGAGATGCCTGCAGTCAAACTCATCTGACGGTTTTAAGGAGCATATTGAGTTATACATATAAACAAAACTAATTAGAGGCTGAATTTATTAACTGTGCTTCACATGTTATTAGAAATTGCAACCTACCCAAATGTGTTATATAATTTTCCTTTATACATACATAGTTATGTTAGATAATATTCCGTCCAGTCATGCAAATTGCAACCCTGCAGTGATGTAATCTGTCTTAAATTGTATAATCTTCCTTTAAGCTTACGCAGTTGCACCTCCTTTCTCTCTCTCTCTTTTCTTCTCTCCCTTTACACATATGAATATGGTTGTGTTGTCCGTGAAACACACACACTGTTTAATTGCACAAATACTGGAGTAACTGGAGTCCAGTTAAGACGCCGACTGCTAATGTAAATCATCGCTTGTTTACACACTCACCAATCTGACAGCATGACACTATTCAAATCAACAAACTTAATTTAGCAAGCCGAAATGTGCGAGCACTCGGATTTGCGGACAAGTGACTTCGGTGCAAACTGTGTTTTCATATGCACAAACATGCGTACATACATATGTATGTATATCTTTTATAAGTACCTTCTTAGCCAGCATTTAGTACTTCATGACTTCTAATTTATGCGCATTTGTCTCCTTAAATTATTCTGGTATAATTACAAAGGCAAATACTCAGATGGTTGTCGAGAAAGGAGAGTAGAGGTGCGGTATGTTGCACAAAAATGTAGTGTTAAGGGGCACAGCTAGTGATGTTTGATAGTACGAAAAAGTCTATATCAATTTCAAGCTTATAGCTATACATATTTTAAGAATACTGAGATAAAAATGTTTTAATATAAAAATGAAATAAAAATAAATAAAACAGATTCACCACCTCATGCAGTGACTCAGGCCTTCTCTGCATATTAAACATAAAAAAATTGCACTAGAAGATACTGACGATTACAATAACTTCCAATCGAAAAAAAAGGTTGCACATAAACTATAATATGGCATCTATATGCTATAGTGGTCCGAACTGAACAATTTCTTTGGAGCTTATAAAGTTTCCTTGAACAATAATCCAAGTCTTTGCCGGGAAGATATCTCGTTAAATACAAAAGTTTTCCATAGAAAGACTTGTTTTTGATCTGTCACTTTGTATGACAGCTATAGATTGTAGTAGTCCAATATCGACGGCTCCGTCAAATGAGTAGCTTCTTGAAGAGGAAAAGTAAATGTAGAAAGATCTAGAGCGATATCTCAAAAACTGATGTTATAGTTCGTGTATATACAGACGAACGTTTTCAACAAGCAGGTAAACGAGCCATTAGTAGAATATGGGCCGCACATGCCGACTATTAAAATTCAAAAAGAATCACATAAGAACTCTAGAAGGAAGGTAGATAGGTCACCGCCTAATTGGCAAACACGCCAGCTGACTAGAAATACCATATATGTAATGACTATTGTAGAATCTGTCAGGAGGCAGAATTCTATAAAACATCTTCTATGCTAATGCAAAGCTTTTTGTAAAAAAAATATCACAACTATCAATCGAAGATTTCTTGATGATGTTTCAGAGGGTGCACAGCTAAATATTTTTGTATTGATGAACTTCCTCAGAAGCATAAGGTGATTATGTTTCCAACTGAGTGGAGGTCTTCTTTTACCCCTGCTTCCCCCGGGGGTGCGGACCTGACCTAACCAGCGTAGCCGCTGTATTTTAATACACTGAACTCCATATGTATGTAAATGTCTTCGTATATCGCTCCATCGTTCCATCGAATGCGATATTCACCGTGGCCAACGCGCAAAGGAACATACATAAATCTTCCGCACAACCTTGCTCTCGGAAACTCGTAGCGCCGACTCATCAAATGTTGTCATCGTCCATGTCTCTGCACCATATAGCAGCACGAGAATAATGAGTGACTTATAGAGTTTTGTTTTTGTACGTAGTGAGAGAGGAAGGATTTTACTTCTCAACTGTTTACTTAGTCCAAAGTAGCACCTGATGGCAAGATATATTGTGCGTTAGATTTCGAGGCTGACATTGTTGTTGATGGTAATGCTGGTTCCAAGATATACGAAATTATCTACGCCTTCGAAGTTATGACTGTCAGCAGTGACGTGAGAGCCAAGTCGCGAGCAAGATTTGGCTTCCTTATACATTCTGGATAAAGAAGAACTAACAGCGGTTGTTGAGGCCAATGATATCAATATCAGCGGAAGCTGATGCATGCTCCTTATCAGTTCTTCGCCGCCGTGTTTGAATAGCTCGGCCGGCAATCCCATCAGCCACCCACGCTTTGTTGTTCTTCAGTCGGGTAATTGCTATTCGAACTTCTTCATTTTCGGGCAATGGAACGTACGCTCTATCGTCATCGATTGGGTAATCCGCTGCGCCATATCTTGGTGTTAAGCTTTCACTGCCATTTAGCAGGCTGGAGAAGTGTTCTCTCCATAATCTTAGTCACTTTACCTGCTTACCTATTATACCAAGTTCAGGATATAAAAAAGGTTAAATTTTTCAAATCGTTCGTCAGTTTTGGCCTGCCAAAATTCGATTTTCGATCAATTCAAAAAACTGGTAGGTCTGTGTGTGGAGAACTATATACAGGACATGCAGAAAAATAAAATTTATTAGTCAGCATTAGAGCTGATTGAGCGGTTACAGTTTACAAGGCTGTAACTCAAATTTTGTTGTGATATTGATATGAATATTTAGTGTGTTATATTTAAAGGTACATATAACCTATTTCACTCTGGTTTTCCATTTAAGCTTCGTTACTCATAGTGTATGTTCAAAGAGTAAACTCGTATGCCCGGCATTATTGTCAGCTGAAACTCTGTCGCTTTTTCTCCTGGGCACTCGTTGTGGATGCGTACGAATGTGTTGTAAATATAAATATTGAAATTGAGAGATTGTTAAGCGCAAATTGATAATTGTTGGATTAACTACACAATATATGAGTGTATGTTAATTTATATATTTATTTTATGCATTAAATTTGCTTTGTACACAATATTTCTACTATTGACTAAGCAAATATGCTCTTTTGCCACAAATTGTTCACACACGCATAATTTTCAAAGAAAATATTGAATATCAGCTTATTGTATTAACTATTTCCATACATAATTGCTGAGCACACTTGGGAAATCTGATGACCTCGGCGCGTCTGCCTCTGCACGCAGCTAACTACTTCAGCAAAATAAGAAAAAATATTATATAATATAATATATAATATAATAAGGCGAAGGGCCCGCCTTATGCTCGAGTAACTCCATACTAATTTTTCCATTTCATATTTTATATTTTACAGATTAGAGCTTGTCATAGCATATAATTTATGCTAGCAATATACATATGTACCCAATTATATGTATGAGTGTGAGTATGTGCCTGTTTCCTCGGGTACTTGGTGCTTTTGTGAGCAGGCGAGCAGTCGCTAGGCGCACGGGGCAAGCATAAAGGCCTCCCTTTATTCATGGTAAATTCAGTTGAGCTGAGTTCTGTAGAAGCTCTCCAATTCTCCAACTGTGTATGCGAGCTGTCTTGCTGCTTATTCTCTGCTCCACTGCTCGCTGGCTACGCTAGTTTCGTTTGCTTGAATTGTGCCAACTTGGCGCTGGCTTGCCTCGTTTGTATTGCATTCTCAAAATGGACGGATAAGATAATTCGTTGTGATGTACGGTTTTTGTATATTTATGGTCTCTGAAAGCGAGGCCAGCAGCAGCAGCACCAACCGTAAAATGGAACCAGCCAAAAAATACAATAGCAAAAAAAAATGGCTTGAAATTTGTATATTACTATAGTAGAATGCCTGGCATACCAACAGGCGCGCGCCCATGGCAAACACCGGCGAATGTTGATAGCTCTGCTTGAGCTACTCTTTGTTGGCCAAAAAAGGTATCCTATACAAATATAGTGCGAGTTTCCACGAAATGTGCGGAGTTGAAGTAAAACAGATTTCATAAAAAAAAGTTGTCTGTTTGAGGAAGCGAAACAGGCAAAGCGATATGTATGCGGGTGGCATGCCATTTGTTGAAGTTGAAGCGCTGTTGAGTTGCTGGTCGCCTCGCTTGGCAAACGTCACTGAAATGCAATGCCTAAGCGTTCTCTGGTGGCTGTTTGATAAATGCTCATACCTTTCTGGTTTTGAGGTGTAGATTTGTGTTGGTTTTTGTACCTAGTGCTGGTGTGCATTCAAGCGTTGCCGGTTTTTATGCCCAACGCCTAAAACGCTACAGTGTTTAGTTACAGTGTGAGTAAACCGCTTAGGAGATCGCGTTTGGTAGTGCTCGAAATTGAATTTCCGTTAGGTGACTAGTTGTTTGGAGTGGTGTTCTTTTGCATTCGATCCTCGGGTTTAAATTCAGTCTCTGCTAAGTCTATTATTAACAAAAAGAGATCTTTTTGAAGTTCAGCATTCAGTAGGTCATTTCGTCACTCTCACTAGCATTCTTGTGTGCGTGACAAAATTTGAAATTTGAGAGAGAGACAGACAGAAAGAAAGAAATAGAGAGAGAAAGAGAGGAACAAAAAGAGAGAGAGGGATAGAGAAAGAGATATAAATAGAGAGCTGAGAGAGAGAGATACAGAAAGATACAGAGCTGAGATAGAGAGAGAGCTGAGAGAGAGATGGAAAAAAAGAAAGAAAGAGACAGGGCTGAGAGAGAGATAGATAGAGAGAGAGAAAGAGACAGAGTTGAGAGAGAGAGAGAGAGAGAGAGAGAAAGAGACAGAGTTGAGAGAGAGAGAGAGAAAGAGCTGAGAGAGAGAAATACTCGTAACATTGTTTCGACCATTTAACCACCAAAGTCGAAGTTTCTAATTACAGGTCATATAGTGATTGAGAAATCATTCGGTAACAATTAGCATCTGTTCGTCATATCGGTGTCAGATTGGCCGAGAACACTTTGCACATTGCATAGAATTGCCGAAATAACAAATATTTGTCTCGTCGGCTTTAGGATGTTCTAGCATATCAGATAGAATCAAACTTCGTACAATCTTTACGACCTATTGTAGTTATATAAACATAAAACCAATGAGCACATACTACGCAGATCCCCTTTTTTGTATATGTTACTCTCAAAACCTCACAACGGAATCGTTGGAAACTTTAAAAACGATGAGCTTGCAATAAAAGACACCTTTACCCATATCCCATCAGGATGGGAACAAGCCGATGTTCACCAGTCCTTTTAAGTTCTGGCGTTGGATCTATGAATCGCATGCGAGCTCCTCAAGTTTTGATCAGCAACCGGCACATGTTTTGTTGTTTAATTTTTCTAGAGCGGTGTGGAATTTAAGAGGTCTACTGAATGACTGCTCTTAGCACAGTTCAGCTTTCGTCAGTCTAAATTTGAAATAATTCGATTTTCATACCTTCTACGAACTAAGCGAATTGTCTGGAATTGATATTAGCCGTCCCAATAAATTTGTGGTCGGCTTAAGACACTTTCTCGACATGCGACGGCCTATTTGGTCCATATTTGGAAGTGTGGGGCCATCCGACGGACAACACGACGTGTCTTGCTTCAATTGCGATTAGTCATAGGCTCACGAATATCAGCCTATTTATCTAATCTATCCTTCTATATAGACCATCCTTGTCCTTGTGGCTAGACATTCATCCACCGGGGTGAATGCCAGGACTAGGAGGCGGAGTCTCCCACCTCGAATCCCACACCGTATTTGTGCTCCATTATATGGCCACTGTAGTAAATGCCACAAGGGCCTACTCGTCTGTCTTTGTCGAGTCCGTCAAACTTCTTGGACGGCGGTGATGTCAGCCTTCATTCTTACGAAGACATCAAACAGCTGGGCAGCGGTACCTTCCCAATTAGGGTACCAGACAGTCCACGTGCATGCCCTTAAATCGTAATCCTAAACTCGTTTGCAGGGGTCGTCATCTCAATAGGTGAGTGTCTCATCCGAGGCTGTTGTTTTCTTTTCATTGGGGCGTTGTTTACGTGGCGGGACCCAAACGCAGCCGACAACCCTGGGGAGAAATGTTTCGCCTTCTTACTTTAGCTCGCCATCAAATAGATGTTCTTTGGTTACCCAAATAATACTTGGTCTAAGGCTGGACGTCGTAAGCTGCTTGAGCCGTATGTAAAAGAATCGTTTCTGGCCACTCTCAAGTATATGGCGCTCAGAGAACTTTCCTCACTTGTGTGAACTTCTACACATGACTCCATCCTTCAGGCAATTGGATTCAATCAAGTATAAATACGCAGACGTGCCGGTTATGAGGACCCGACATATTGGCAGGTATTAAATTGAACACGACTTAGATTCAGCCGTATTTTTTCAAGATCTTTTAAGGGGAACTTTTCTGCAGTAGTCGACTATATATTTAACGGCATATTAGAGTTTTTCATATAAGTAGGTCTCGATATCAATATGATATATCGGAAAATACTTATTTCTACTTTAAAAGCCATAAATGGTGAACACTCATGAAGATTTGCAGTTATCTTTACTAAAATAACGTTATATTTTAAAAGCAAACGAGCCGTAAGACTAGTCCGACCGCATGTCTGCCATACTTGGGCTCAAACAGCTGAACTGCACCCAAGCTCATTCAACCGCATAAATTCGGTTTTCCCTAGCCTGTCCTACCAATTTGAATTTTAGTATCAACAAAATGGCTGAAATTTAATAAATTACGCATATGTGCTCGGCACAGTAACGGTAGTCTGCAGTGGAATTTATGGACATTGCCGCTGATAACTACAATTCTCTTCGCAATCGGCAAAAAAAAAAAACAAAAGAAGAGCAGAAACTATAAGAAAAGAAAACTGCACAGCAAGAAATTTATGTGCCGTCAAATAATGGAGGCACAAATCTCTCCATACATACATACCTGAGTATGTGTTTGGGATATAAGCGTGTGTGTGTCTGTTTTGTATATATATATACGTGTGTGTGTGTGTGTGTAGTGGAGCATGGCAATACGGTCGGTTTGTTGGCTGACTGGCTATTTGGCGCGAGTTATGCGTTGTCATTTGTTTTCTAGATTCATTGCAAATTTTCCTATCCACTTTTTTCCAAAAGTTACTACAGCACACACACACAAACATTGGGTGAGCGCGTAATAAGGAAATTCAGCAACGCTTTTATCTTCTTCATTTTCTTTTGCAGCGCGCATCGCACACATCACTCATTGCAAGTTGAAGGAATGTGAAATGAAGTGTAAGACGACGCGACGCACAGCATGTGATTGCACCGCATCCCACACCCACCGCTCTTCCCGCCCAGCGCACAGCTGCTCTATTTGCCTTTTCTGCGCGCTGACAGGATATTGCCTGGCGCGTTGCATATGCTTGTGTGCGTGTGTGTGTGTGTGTGTTTTTCTACTATTTCCTCATACTATTGCTTTTGTTTTTGTTTTTATCATTCTTTCCTGGCTCTTTACGCCTCAGTTTGTCAGCACGCCTCTTTGCCTGCCCCTACCGCCCCCCTTGGCCCGCCTCTTGGTTGTTTGTCTACCTGCCTAGTGATGTGGTTGTGTTGTTGTTATTGTTTTTTTTCGGTGTTGATTGCACAAAGCAGCTGTGCAAAAGCAAACCGAATTGGCAAAACAAACGTGCAATGCACACACACACGCACACTCACACACATGTGCTTTTAAAGCAGATCATTAAGCGTAAAAGCTAGTGAGCGAAATTGAGGAATTGCTGTCGAGCTATCGAGTTTTCAAAGCGATTGAAATCGAAAGCGATTGAGGAATGTGCAATGTATGTAGTTGAACCTGTGCGCACACGTGCTGGTATGTGTGCTTTGTTGTGTTCGTATGTGTTTGCGTAAACGAAATTTAATGTCGGAATTGTAGTCGAAATCGAAAATGCAATGAGTGTCCTTTTAAATTTCGATTAAGTGCGAAATGCGCACAATTTGAGAATTTAAAGTATTTTATTAATGAATTTGAGCCTTGCTTTTGTTGTTATAGTGATAGAAAACATTTTTCGAATAATTTATAGGATTTTGACAATGGTTCGAAGGATTATAAATTTTAATATAAATATTTGTGGAAAGCATGTGAAATGGCTGCCGGCTGCGTATTATCCGACTGTTATTAGAACTTTTTTTCAGTTAAATAACATTTTTTAGACAGCGATGGACACTTTTATTATAAAGCAACCGATTTAATCATAAAATCAAAGCAATATTTTCGCTTCGAATCAATATTTCTTTATTTACTAAACTAAAATCCTCGAAATTCGTGTTTATAAACATTAAAACGCAGGCTTTTGACCCAAAGCTTTAATGATCTAAAGAAATCTGCCGAGTATGCTATCATATTCAGCCAACAAAGAAACCCACTATCGTATAATTTCATTTTAACGATTTCTTCAATATTTTTTGTTCTGAGACTACCTTCTGTGGACGGTATGATCGTTGCCTTTTAAAGTCGTGATATATTTAGTTAATGTTCTTTCCTAGTTATTGACAGTGAAGCATCTAAGTAAGTTTTGTCATGAAAAACTATATACATTAGGGTGATTCAAAAAAAAAAAAATTTTTTTTTTTCAATTGGTACTCGCAAAAATATGTTCCTAGACACCTCTAAGAAATCCTCTCCATATATGTACCAAACGAAAAAACATTTTTTTGATCCACCCCTAATATGCATTGATGTTTGACGATGAATATCTAATAAACGCTTAACTTAATCGAAATATCATCGCAGACCATTTTTATAGAGCAGTAAATTTCCTACAAAACTATGTGTTTCATCATTCATAATAATTTTTTTTCATTGAGTTATAAAATTAATAAGAAATAAAGAATTTTTCCAAAAATAAGTCAAATTTCAACCGTTAATATCTTTTAAACGGTTGGGTTTACGAAAAAATCATAAGAGACCATATTTTAGAGCATTCAATTTCCTACAAAACCTAATTAACAAGATATTTTTTCAAGTCAAATTGGAAAGCGAGATATAAATTTTTCTATCTGATAATAAGAAAAATAGAAAACCGTTAGGCGGAGGACCTTCCCGTTACAATTAAAAACTCATATTTGGAGAGGCTTTCTTAGAGGTGTCTAGGAACCTATTTTTGCGAGTACCAATTGAAAAAAAAAAAAATTGTTTGAATCACCCTAATATACATATTTATATATTTTGAAATATAAAATATTGCTCAGTCAGTCAGTCCCTTAAGGGGCTATACCAGTGTGACGCATGAAACATTAGGCGATTTTCGTGAATTTTTTTAAAAGAAAGTACTAGATTGAATGTTTCAACGTCTATGGACGTAATAAAGTATATTTTTAGCTATATTAAATTTTGTTTTTACAAAAATATTGAAAAATAACGGAGTTATGTGCTGTCTGCGGAAGTGGCGAAAAAAAATGCCTCAACTGCTGGCATGATTCCGGTCGATTGAGTAGCTGAAACAAAACAATTCAAAATGTTTATTAAACTTAAATATATTTTCTATACAATGAACTACGATCTTTGAAAAATATCAAAAATTAAGAAAATGGCGTAATTTTGAATAAAAAATTAGTCGAGAAAAACGCGTTTAAAGTTCACTTTCATATATACATACATATGTTTGCACCTCTGAGCGGTCGCTGTTTAGAACGCTGCCATTCAAAAACTATTCAAGTTACGATCTTGCCGATTTCACAGGGTATTTTTGAATATTTAAACTATCGAAAAAGCAAAAAAAAAATTTTTTTTGAAAGTGTCACACTGGTTTAGCCCCTTAAGGAGTTACATGGATTTTCGTCGGGTAAAAACAGCTTTTAATAATTTTTTTCTTATATAAAAAATTACATGTTTTGTGTTACAAATATACGTTTAAAAAAAAATTCTGAAATTTCGGGGAAAAAAATTTAAAACTCTGTCATTGCCCTGGCATTTCCAGTGACCCCTCGGAAAAAAGGTGCGCCCGCGTTGGTAGGATAACTTCTTACAGAATTATCTAAAATGAAAAAATAAGCGTTTTAGTTAAAACCTTAACTTAGAAATTAGACTAAGGAAAAAAACTGAAAATTGGATTTTTGGCAGACAATTTTACAAAGAAATGAAAATTTCAGTGATACTTCCGCGAGATTTTTTTCCTTCATTCAATTCTTTAAGAATTGTATCTCAAAGACCTTTGTCAAATTTCATGTAGATCGGTTGAGTAGTCTTGCCAATCGACTTCAAAAACAAAATTTCGAGAAAAACACGTTTAAAGACGGCGCACTATGCCCAGCTAGCCTCGAGCGCACAAGTTCTCAAGGCTGTATTTCCGAAACTATTACTCGCATCAACTTGAAAATTTAGGACAATTGGAGGTGTTGTACATAGACTTTAAAAAGACAATAAAAAATATCGATCTTTTATAACCCGTAAACCCATGTAACTATCTCGCTTACATATAATATGATCTACTAAAAAGAAATCTACAAATTTTCAATAAATTGAAAGATAGAATGATCTGCGACAAATACACACCGTTTTGTTCGATAAGTTGTTGCCATTTTACAGAAAATTTCATAATGACAGCCTTCTTACCTGTTGGTAAAGATCTGGCACAGTCGATTTTAGCAAACTTCTCTTGAGGCGAATTTTTCACTAGTTCAGTCATTTGCCATAGATAGGAACAGCAGATATTAATCACTTGGCTTGAGGTTAAGACTATAAGGCGAATGAATAAGAACCTCCCAGCTAAGCTTTCGGAGCTACCAGTGACCAATGCTAGCCGTTTGTGGGCGACGGTTCGATGGTCCAATTGTTCGAACCTGCAGAATTAAGAGATCAAAGTAGATCATTCCATGCCAATCCTTCCAAATACATGGGAAAGCCTTCCTGACCGTCAATCCTGGCTTAGCCATATCGTAAGCGTCAATAGTGCCAGTCTTATCACAAATACACTCGACGCTATTGACTATTAGACACTCTTCGGCCAACACTGAACGCACAGTTAATGAGTTCAATGCTAGTATCATCGCTCTGCTATCTGAGTAGATGTTCATTTCTCTCAAGGAGGCTGCACTCTAGAGCAGTAAATCTGCTGCCACCTTAATGGCTGCAATCTCGGCTTGAAAGACACTACATCCCATCCACAAAGAAGCTCACTAATCCTCTTCTCCAACGGCTTTTTTCCACCCACAACTCGCTTGTTGGCATATAGGCAGAGAAGGAACTGTCAGAGTTCGGTTTGGCGACGTCATGCTACAAGTGATCAGGCATGAAGTCAAAGTGTGTGAGTATATCCGAGTGTTCAGATACTTGTTTTTTTAAGAACCCAGATTCTCTGAGTCTGATAACAACTTTCGTCCCGCGACAAAGAGCGCGAAATCATCTTGCAGCACTCTTTTTCGCAGAAGCTTTTCCATGAGGTCCTCTTTGCCTTTCTTAACTCGGACTTGCATAAGCTCCGTTTTACACAACGCCTAGTCGTCAGTTGACCCACCTGCTACCCACTTTAGCCTTGTTGAATAAATGCCTGCAGTACGTTCTGATTTCCGAGAGTTCTAGAGTAACCATAGAGGTTTCTCTCTGCTTTTCGGTATTTACAGTGGACAGGTGCTCTCCAGTGCAGTTTTTCATGCCGAGCTGAAGACTTTGACCAATAAGTCTGCCCGATACGTATCCAGTTTGTATTCCTTGGGTTTCTAAACGACTTTCTAGGCGGACATTCTCCGACTAGACTGAACCCAATATGCCTATGATCAGAGAAGGTGTGATCTTTAAGGACCGCCTCTTAACACAGTCAATATGTAAAATGTATGAAATGGGTTAAATAGCTAAATTGTCCAAATGAAGGGGTTCTATTAAAAATTGTGGAAATAACCATTTCACTTTGTTGTTTTTGACTATAATTTATGGATGTTGGCTGAAATGAGAGTATAGACTTTTTCCACAAATATTGAAGATCCAAGATTCTATTATAAGAAGAAAATAAGAGCCTGTTTAAAATGAAAATACAAACAAAAAATTTTCAAAGTATTTTCGCTGGAATGTTGTTTGCATCTTCGTCAAATCAGAAACAGATTTCCAACAAAATTTTGTAGCAAACAAAAATTTATTGTTTAATATTTCACGAAGCCACCTCTAAGAATCTTATTATTGCTAGAAAATTCTATAAAAGCATGAAATCTGAACTTTCAATTGCTCTCCTGAGGTTTCGTGTTTGTTTGTGCTCGTATGCAGGATGTCGACAGGAGCCGCCACCGAGCCACAGCCACAGGTGTAAGTTTCAAGTTTAATTTATTTTCTTGTTTTCTATTTTTGTGCGTAAAGTGAAGCAACTAAAAAAAATGAAATAATATTAATATTGAAGAAAGCAAGCTTTCTCTTAAAGAACATCAAAAGAGTACAAAGTTTTTGCTTTATGTTGCATTTGTGTATACAATTGTGTCAGGCATTGTGAGTTTGTTTTCTCCTACTCAACAGCAAACTTCCGAAGAATTTATGCGCTCACAATATGGGTATTAAAATATAGATTTTCCTGTATTACAAGTTATTGCAAGTCTAGCAGAAAGAGGAAAAGCTTGCATATTAGTTTACTTCTCTATGTAGTTTGTTGATGCTTACATTTTTCCTTGAACTCGTTACATGCTTTGCTTGAATGCCAATAGTACTACATGTGGGAGAGCAAGCGAGCTTTGATTGCATTTAATCGATATGTTTTCACATGAACGGACTAATTCAAAGATGTCGGTTTTTAAACTGGGTTACTAACGGAGCTAAATAGCAAATTTATTTGAAAATTCCGTTTGGTTTTATTCTAAGGTCTCAGAGCAAGTAATATATATTGGGGATTACGTTTTGATCCCGTAATTATCTATTCATGTTTCCCCGCTAATTTGTAGAATTTCTATGTCTTTTATTTTGTTCAAATCGAGAAAATTGCGAATTCACATTCAATTCGCCATTTCTTGGTATATATATAATTACAATTCGTTGACTTGACCGATTGTCTCTCTGGCCTTAAAATTATCGCATAAATTTGTTTATCACATAGAAGGAAACTATGTAGAAAGCCAGCTTGGAACCCGGCCCACAACATAACTTCTTATGGGGCTACGTAAACATCTCGAGACCTTTCAGTTCTCGTCCTTCGCTTCTGTTGCGTTTTTGTAATTTCGAAATAAAGTATTCCCAATTAGCCGAGCAGAACTTCTCTTTCAAGAGACGGAATCTTGATACATTACCAAAACCATACTGTTAAACATATTGACATCTCCTCCAATTTTGGGCGCCACCTTTTCTTTGTAACTGTGCTTTCTTATATCAGGTTTCAATACCAGTGTATCATCTAACACAGCAATTACAGTCTCAACCGCTGTATCTCCTTGAGCTAAATTTGTTGACCTGATGGCTTAAGTTAGTCGTATTAGCCGGCTGTCACGCCATACATGCAAGTAGTAGACCTATTGGTTTTTAGTAATGTGAAATGAAGGTACAGTGTAATTCAAACTGCGGCATTTTGGCAAACTTTAAACGCGTTTTTCTCAGAACACACTTTTTTACAAAATTTTTACATAAATTTTTAAAGTGTGGAAAAATTAAAAAGAAAAACGTTAATTACTTTTTTATTTATCAACATTTTTTCATGATTTTAATAGGGACGATAACCATTCACATACTTTTTAGGAATAAATTGGGTTTGTGTGTTTCAGCTGATCCAAACATGAGAAATCGTGTCCACCAGTGAAAAAACGCATCTCATTTACCCAACCATTTCTCCGACAGATGTCATCGAAAAATTCCGAAAAAATTTGTTTATACACTCCACGATATACCTCATGATATGTGAAAAAAGTTCTATTGGAGAATAAAAATTTCTATGAAAAAAATGTCAAAAAAACAGGCCAGATTACACTACTGACCCCTTAAGAGCGATTTGATATCTAATTTCGATATTTCATCTCGTCCTTTGAACTACAAAGCTTCTAGATATCTAAGTCTCTTTCTAGATAAGGCTGCATGTATCGTCGTTACTAATGTCCATCCGTCTCGCATGTGATGCCTGTAAATTGTGATCTGCCATTAGGCCAACAACCGCCACGCAGTCCTTTCGAGACTGTGCTGGTAAAAATTAGCAAATGATTCTTGATATTTCTTTACTACTCGTATCCTAAAGTAACCATGTAAAGCAATGAAAAGTTTCGTCAGAATTTGGCCTCTGATCCAAGTGACAGAAAAGTTTTCTTGTTATTTTGCAGCTTTTGTTTATCGGAAAATATCTATTAAAGGTCATTTTCTCTCGGTTCTAAATTGAAAGCCTCTTACGAAATATAATTAGAATTTCGGTTCTTGCACATATATCGAATATATATATGTGACCTGGTCTACGAAAAGGGAGCTAACGTGCGAAAACTAGTTTTCTGGGAAAAGCTGTTAAAAATAATCGTCAGTTTCCCGTTATCTCATTAATTGTTATCCTTTTTTTGACACCTAAGCCCCCTTTCCGTAGACCAGGTCACATATATATATTTTAGAATATTCTCCGATAATTTGTAGCAGATTCGGCGAATAGTTTTGGGGATTTGAGCGTATTTGTAAGATTTTTTTAATTTAGTCTTAGGTGAGATGTCTGATCAAAGATCGCACGTAGTCTACTATATGTAGTCCTTTGTGAGGCCATGAAAAAGAAGAACTCTTGTGTTCGAACTATAAATTAGCAAAACGCTTGGTAGCCAATAAAAATTTGCACAAAATATGCGCTCCCAAGGTTTAAGTCTTGACCTCCCAAACGAGGAACAGTCAAGAATGAAGTGCTCATCCATTTCCTTCCAAACAGCTTCTGCAGATAGCATCTGGTGGGATTCCCAGCCTTACTGCGTGGACGCCAATAAGGCAATGGTTCATTAAAAGCCCTAAAATTAGGGAAATGCTGGCTTTACTAAAAGCAAAGAGATCACTAGATCTCTTGCGATTGACCTTGGGATAAAGGCTTTTGCGACAGTGCATGTGGCCCAGCGCTGGCCAAGCTTCCGCGAAGCCCAGCCATATAGTAGTATTCTTTGGAGGATACGGTAGCACTGAACCGTTCCCATTCTACCGATAGCGGTTCTAGGGTGCATTTTCTGTCTAGCTCATTAGCTTTACAGTTTCCTGCGATTCCGCTGTGACCTGGCACCCATACCAGTCTTATCACAAAGAAATTTGATGCTATTGAAAGCGAGGTTAGGCTCTCTTTGACCAGCCCTGAACGCACTGATAATGAGTTCAAGGCTAGTACCGCTGCACTGCTTTCTAAGTGGATGTACACATCTCTGTAGAAGCCGGCAATCTCGGCTTGCAACCTTTACACGATTTTATCTTGAAAGGCTGTTTTCAGAATCGATGAGAAAATATTCGCCAAAACGGCTGGACCAGTTGACTTGAATTTTTCACACAGCCTTTGTAGATATATTTGTTAGGTAATGATCGAAGAGGTAAGATTTTTGTAATATTGATTGCTTAAGCCATTGTGAAGTGTTAATTCTTGCGGAAGCCACCACTTGGTCGAAAATCAAAATTTTTACTAATCCTTTGATCATTAGCATTATCCGTCTATGGCATAAGCAACGTATTTACAATAACAAATAATAGAGATAAATCGCTAACAATTTTTACACATGCAAACTAAAATAATTATATTCCAATCAAGCGTAATCGAAAGAAAAACTTATTTTAATCATAACTGCACATTTCCTTCATTTTTAATACTTATTTATTAGCTATTATTTTTAACGCCCATCGCCTGTGCGAACTTGATGGCCGGAAGTACACTCAATATAAAACTAATAGCAATTTCTTCCGCTTCCTTTTCATTTCATACGTGCACACATCCGCCTACCAACAACGATATCTGCTGCTGCTGCTGCTGCCATCTGTCAACTCCCCCTCACATTCCGCATAACGGCATAAACGAAAAAAAAAATTGTATAGATGTGGCCAGGAGACACGTGTGATACCACGTATACTGCAATTACGCTCGCATTGGATGAAATCGGAGAAGGAATCGATGCGACTAATGGAGGCGGGCATCACCAAGGAGGTGATGAACGGTGCAATAGCGCAATTTTGTCTCGAAATCATCGCTAAACATGGCGAACCAGCGCCTCGTCTATGCAATAAGGATCCGCTGACGCTAAAGATGGGCTCCTACGTGATAGAACTATTTCCAAATGTAATTATCGTTCGTTGTCGTTTGGCACATCTGACACGAACATACTTTGTAGCTCTACTACACTCGACATGTCACTTAACCGTATACCGTCGCTTCTCTTCCTCTCTTTTATTTTATGTTTTTTTTTCGTATCTCTTTTATCTCACTTTTCTTTTGGCTTGTCAACCGCTTGGCGTGGGCGTCGCTACATGTTGCAACATAATTTCGCTTTTAGGCGAAGTTCCTGTTTATGGTAAGAGATGGGCGCGCCACAGTGCATTCAATCATCTCGCGCCATGTGACGATAACCGGCTTCGATTTGACCAGCTATCGGCAGTGTATGCGGAAGTGGAACTTCGCCATCGAAGTGATGCACAACCAATGCAAGGAGATCGGCAAGGAGCGCTGCATGATGGTAAGTCCATATGTCTTTGTGCATTTGTGTGTGAATTGATATTTTTCCAGCGAAACCCTACCATATAACGTACATTGTGGGAGGAACGCTTGCGAGCTCTCAAGTGCTTACAAATGGCGTAGGTTTGGCGCGGCAACTTCAGTCCTTGATTGATTGAAACGTGTAGCATATTGACAAATACGTCGAGTTCGCGTTCGTGCAACGAACGACTGCAAAAAAGCTACCTTCAAAACGAACTGACAGTGCGACGTGTCCAAAAAAATCTAGCGAAAAATCAAATTGTAAAACTCAACCGTTATTT
Organism: Bactrocera tryoni; assembly: GCF_016617805.1. Classification (NCBI taxonomy): domain Eukaryota; kingdom Metazoa; phylum Arthropoda; class Insecta; order Diptera; family Tephritidae; genus Bactrocera; species Bactrocera tryoni. The sequence continues at coordinate 37,590,348 of NC_052502.1, forward strand.
GCGATTTGTTGCCGCAATTCACTAGCTGATTTTGGTGATTTCACATTTCATTTTTTTCGATTTCATTTTAAAGTTTACATTTTAATTTTCAATTCACATTTTCCATTTGATTGATGACTTAATGGTTTAGTCGGTTGTGAATGCAAATGCGAATTGCTCCAACCGCATTTATCATTTCGTTTGCGAGTTCGTTAGTAAAAAACCATTGTATTTTTCACATATCATTTGATCGCTTAATTGAATTAAAATTCAAATTGTCCACTTTTTCGCCACGTTTTTATGTTTGCTTTCCACCTCGTGTCAATAGTTTACATACATTCTTTTCTTTTTTCAGGTTTACTATGAACAATTGGTTCTGCATCCCGAGGAGTGGATGCGAAAAATATTGAAATTCCTGGATGTTCCATGGAATGATGCGGTTTTGCATCACGAAGAGTTCATCAATAAGCCAAATGGTGTGCCGCTCTCCAAGTAAGTCTGAGTCACGTATGCTTCGATATTAATATTTACTATAACAATATTTGGGACCACCTAAAACGTCAAGGGTGATCCATCCGAGGTTCCCTATGTTTTTAAAGAAAAAGTACCGAAACTTCAAATTGAATGAGGAATGTTTATTATCGTGCGAAAGAACATTCTTTGGCAGTTATTTTTTTTAAATTATCTCCTTTCAAATGTTAGCCGTGGCTACGTCTCACATAGTCCATCCGTTGAGCACAATTTCGATGACTCGTTCGAGCATTTCGACTAGGAACTGGTGAACGATGAATGATATCTGCTAAATTGAAGCGGGATTGTGCGTATAGACTTTAGACTTGGCATATCCCCTCAGGAAAAAGTATGATGAGACGGTATGATATCACACGATCTGGGTGGCCAATCGCCCACCAAGGCCCAAAACGTGAAATTATCTGCGCACCGAAGTGTTCTCTCAATAAATCCATTGATTGATGTGATTTGTGGGAAGTGGCGACGGCTTGTTGAAACCAAATATCGGCGAGATCTCGAGCTTCAATTTCAGTCATCAAAGTGTTGGTTATCATGACGTGACATCGGTCGTCATTGACGGTTACGTTCACACCGGCATCACTTTTGAAGGAGTATGTACCGATGATTCCACCAGCCCACAAACCACACCAAAGCGTTGTTTTTTCTGGCTAAAGTGGCAGCTCTTCAGGTTGCTCTTCGTTCCAAGTGAAACAATTTTGCTTGCTTACATTACATACCCATTAAGACAACTATGAATAAAATTTAACTTGAAACCGTCGGATTTTCTTGGAACTTTTCAAGAGCCCATAGAGCAAAACGATGTCGCTTGGGAAAGCTGAGCGGCTTCAGTTCTTGCACAAGCTGTATTTTGTACACCTTCGATTGAAGATCTCAATGTAAAATGAGCCAAGTTCTTCCATACGTCAGTCCGAGTTGCTGCGAATGGCGCCGAATCGACTCTTCACGGTATTCGTGTACACTCACAGCTACAACTGCTTTATTTTCTTCACTGCGTGTTGGAGGTGGTCTAAGTTTTTTGCCTCTTATGCTTCACGGGGAAGCAAAGAGACACCATAGGTTAGGTTAGGTTATACTGCCCCGCCGACACGCTAAACATAGACCGATTTTTAGTAATGTCAGATGAAGATTCAGCTTAATTTGAGCTGAATGTCAAAGTTTTTTGCGAACTTTAAGAGCGACTTGGGTAGTAGGTGTTCTAGCATCTCTGTGATGCTTACTTTGCTGCCGTACCCATAATATTCCAATAGCGGGACCCACAATAAATAGATATTAAGATTATTCTGCGGTGATATCTTTCCGAAGAACTTCGACAATTAGAATGTCAAATCTGGTACCTTTATCTTGGGCTCTAATAGAAAAATCAGAACCTCTATAACTGGCTTTCTGAAGTCAAAAAGCTCACTACATCTTCGATGAAAATTATAGGACATTGCTGTTCTGTTGTTGAACGCTCTCTTTCACGAAGAAGGCCGCACGTCAGAGTTATATAAGGATTGTTCCAAAGTAAACAGGACTTTTTGAATCTAGCGCCCCTGTTGTCCACTGAGAATTCCATGACATTTTATCGATTGCAAGTGAAGTTATTGTCTTTTAAATATCAGTATGTTTGTGTTATCGGTGCGAAAATGAGCTTCGAACAAAGAGCCAACATTAAATTTTGTTTTAAACTTGGTAAAACTTTTACCGAAACGTTTCAATTGATGAAACAAGTTTATGGCTATGATTGCCTATCCCGTAGCAGAGTGCACGAGTGGTTTCAACGTTTTCAAAGTGGTCGTGAGGACATAAATGACGATCAACATGTGGGCCAATCAAAATCCGTGATCACCGAAAATTCCATTAATCAGCCGAAATCATCATTGAAAGTCTTGGATATGGAATTGAACATCTTCAAAACATCGATTTATAGCATTTTGACCGAACATTTGCGCTTACGAAAGGTGTGTGCACGGTTTGTTCAGCACAAAATTGACTGACAACCAAAAATTGCTCAGAATCCAACATTCGATCGACGCTTGTGAGCGATTATTTTACCAAAAATCACATTTTAACCATTAAGCACTCACCGTATTCACCTGATATGGCACCGTGCGACTTCTTCCTTTTCGGAAAAATGCATTTCCCCATGAAAAGAAACCGCAATGCAGACGTAGAGGCCATTCAAAAGGCTCGCACCGGCATACTGGCGGCCATACCGGCCAACGAGCTAAAACACTCGTTCGACATGCTTTTGAACCTTGCAAAAAGCTGTATTGAAGCAGAACGAGACTCTTTTGAATAAAATAAATTAATTTTGCCGAAATAATCATTTGTTCTGTTTCCTGTCCTGTAACGCACCTTGTAAATCACTATGAACGATTTTTTTCAGATACTTTCACAAACTACAGACAACAAGCGCATATCATCCCCCATCTCTTCGAATGGCCGATAGAACTGTTTCTGGGCGTATTATTTCTGGTCTACGATCTATATTAATATACTCGGGAAATAGTAGTTGATGTTCGTCTGTTAGTCTCTCTGCATGTACGCGAACTAGTTCCTCAGTTTTTGAGATGTCGATCTGAAATTTTGCACTCGTCCTTGTTTTTACCCAGAAGCTGCTCATTTGTCCGAACAGCCGATATCAGTTTACTATAGCATATAGCTGTCATCAAAAGTGATTTTATAACTTTTTATGCTATGAAAAAATCACCAGTGGGGGGCATTGGTTTTGTTTGGTAAAAAATTTTGTTATTTGTTTCTCACTTGCAGAGTTCGCCTGAATGTATACTTCAAAAAATTTAGACAGTTAATTCCCTTCTTCTTTTTATACATTATAAAATATTTTTCAAAAACTTGAAGTAGATTCGGCAAATGGTTTCGGGGATATGAGCGTTTTTGTAAGAGTTTATAAAATTATACCATTTCTTTCTCACTTATAAATTTCGCCTAAATGTATATTTCAGAAAAATTTAAGCATTTAATACTTCAATCTTTTTTGATGTGAATTTCGTGGATTATGAAGGGGAAGCCAAGTTTAGAAATTTAAATAGTATCGTTAATTTTTTATTTTATATTTCAATAATTTGGAAATTTTTCAAAATTACTTTATTTTCGTTTTATTATCGTGACTAGTTAGAGCGAACGACGAAACTTTAAGCGGTTTTTTTCACGAATCCATTTGTATGGGTGCAGTCGTCACAATATCTCAAGTTTTAATCAGCCAATATACTTGGCGTGAATATTTCTCAAATTTCTCAAAAAAAAACAAAACATGAAAATTTATACATTGTAATAGTTCGCTGGCTAGGTCATGTTGTCCGGATGGATGAAAACACTCCAGCTCTGAAAGTATTCGACGCAGTACCCGCCGGGGAAGCAGAGGAAGAGGAAGACCTCCACTCCGTTGGAAGGACCAAGTGGAGAAGGACCTGGCTTCGCTTGGAATATCCAATTGGCGCCACGCAGCGAAAAGAAGAAACGACTGGCGCGATGTTGTTAACTCGACTATAATCGCGTAAGCGGTGTCTACGCCAATTAAGAAGAAGAAGAATAGTTCTAAAAAATTCGAGAAAATGAGAAAATTAGTTTATGAAAATTTTCAGTATACGAATTTAAAGTAAAAAAATATATATTGTTTTTTTACTTGCCAAAAAAATCGAAATACGTGGCTCTACACTAAAATACCCAAAAGTTCGTCAATTGTTTTAGAATAAATAACTTATTAGTGTTTTATCATTACATAAACGCACTAGGAGCTCGAAGAATTCATATTTTCTTCAATCAATTCGTTAATTACATATGTATATATGACTACATAACTACATAATAATATCATCATTATTTACTGCCATTATTCTAATTTCTTACAGAGTGGAGCGCTCCTCGGATCAGGTTATTAAACCGGTGAATTTGGAAGCACTCTCCAAATGGGTAGGCAATATACCTGAAAATGTGGTACGTGATATGGCCGACATTGCGCCCATGTTATCGGTGCTCGGTTATGATCCCTATGCGAATCCGCCGGATTATGGTAAGCCAGATGCTTGGGTACAGGATAATACTTTTAAGGTATGTGCGCCACAGTCCTTTCGTCAAACTTGTCCTCTTTATTTTTTGTGTGTTTTTAGTTTTTTTGCTACGTGTTTTATAAAATTATCCAATAATTCGTTCAGTATTGATTTTGTTTAAAAGTTTTCATCCGTTTTGTAGCACTCATTTTACGCATTTTGAACCACCTATTTTAGCTCCCATCAAAAGAAATCTTAAAAAAAATATTGGCACAAAAAAGTATAGATTAAAAAAAAAAAAAAAACATAAATTGAAGGTTCGTTTGAGCACTTGCTGATAGACTTGTCTCCTGTCTGACAACACAGCTCGTCTCTGAGTTGAATGACAGCGTTAGGCGTGCGCTCCGTGCTCACACTGCGCTCTGCCATTTGTCAATTTATTATTATTTGTGATTCGTGATAGCGAATTGCACACAGACTCCTTAATTCGTTTATTTATTTACTCACATTCTACTATATAATTACATACTTACATATATTTTTGGTTTATTTCCAGTCCATTAAATATGAATATACGTATTCTGAATAAAATTACACATAAACACCCACCCGCACACATATCTACTAAACTACCCGTAATTCCTCAAGTATATAACCAGTAAGAATAACTGATTGCTCACAAGTTACAAACATATGTACAATAATACAATAATTTCCATTTCAAACACTTGCCACTGCATTTGTGTGTGTGTGTGTGTGTGCGTGTATGTGTAAGGATGTGCTTAGCGCTATATTTTCCAAGTCTTTGATGATAGACTTCATGTATATTTCAGACATATTTACTGCATGGAAATGAACTAACACCCCTCACCACTCATACACACACACACACACGTATGCTCGCACACATCCAGTCACATGTTCATACCACTATCATTCCCATTCTCAGCATTCAACATTCAGTAGTATTATTTTGCGAATAAAGCCGCTTTCTATATGCTGACGCTTAGTGGCAGCTCGAGTTAATCGAAAATTTGACACACCCACACATACTCATTAAATATTTATGTGCCGGTTTGTGGCTGGAAAAGGCGCGCATCAAAATGTCTGTCAGGGCTTTGTTTTAGCTTGATTTGATCAATTATTTTGCTCGTAAATTTGATAACCAGCCGGTTGTGGTTGCAGTTGGGTTGTTGTACTTGTGGTTAGATAATAGCATGAATACTAGAAGAATCGAAATTTCCATGTACATAAGGTATATAAGTTAACAACTAAAGAAATTGGTCACCAGCTGGCTCGTCCTTTAAGTAACGTCATTTTACTTTAATATACTTCAATGCTTTAATTGAGATAGTTTTACAGGGTTACGAGAGTCTAGAGGCCTTAAAAGGCCAAACTTTGGGAATGTATACGGAGAGTGAGGAGAAGGGAATTGCTTTATTAAAAATATACTTGAGAGTATTAAGAAAATAGTTGTCCGTTGTAAACTGTCGACTATTCTACTAACTGAGTAATGCTTCTCGGACCCTAAAGGGAATTTTTTTTTTAATTCTAGAGTTGCCTTAAGCTATTATTTGCTATTCGCAATCTATGTATTAAGGGAAAGGTTTAGAAATCTCTATGGATTCATTCCTATGACCGACTAATGGCAGTGGAACAAATTTTCGTATAGTTGCTACTATTTTCTATACAAATTACAAAAAGAAAACCAACAAAACTTATATGTAATATTGAATATATTATCCAAAAATGCCACTAAAATTTGAATTTACTCGAGGGCATCGAATGACATTAGTACAATCAGGCTCTTGACACTGTGGAAACACTTAGTTTTTCGTCCCAGTATACCGAGTCCTCACATGGTTAGAAACACAATTCTAAATGCCTCTTCAAACCCCTCTAATCCAAAAGTTCTGATTCAATGAAATTACTCAGTCAAAATACTGAACTTTACACTAACAAATCGTCGAAAACTCGTTGAAATATGCGGCACACAAACTTTGATTACTAAAACCAAAAACTCGTTCTTTAAAATTATAAAAAAATACCATATGATAAACTTTTAACCGTTAAGAGACCAAATTGTGGAGTGATTTTGTTATAGCAGTCTTATATATGCAACAATTGAGAAAGGGCGTGGCATCGCGTACTTTCAGTTGGAACTTCTTTTTGTCTCATATATTTTTGGAATAAGTAAAAGTAAAATTGGCGCCTAATATTCAAAATTAATTAAAATTAAGAATTGTTTTGACTAATTTTTCTTCTGCTTTATTGGCTTTATTGGCGTTGACTAATTCTACTCTTTTTATTTTCATAGTACCAATTGCTTTGCCTTTCTGCACCATTCTTTTATTCTCTTCATATGTTTTATTAAATAAAATTTTGTGTTTTTTTCTTTTGTTACTTATATTTCTGTAGTCTGTAAAAACCCTCAATTCAGTAAAAAAAAATCTATTTACTAATTTTTGTACAATTTTATACTTTGCAACATGTTGCTACAGAGTTGTACGTATCATCTAAAACTAGTCGAGATAGATATAGGGTTATATAAACATAAATGATCAGTATGACGAGAAAAGTTGAAACTGGGTGACTGTCTGTCCGTCCGTCCGTGCAAGCCGTAACTTGAGTAAAAGTTGAGATATCTCAATGAAACTTGATACGCGCGGGTTTCTTATTATAAAAAAGGTTGCGAGTTCCTAGATGGGCGTAATTGAACCACTGCTACGCCCACAAATCGTCTTTAACCGAAAACACATAAAGTGCCATAACTAAGCATTAAATTAAAATATAAAACTGTTATTTGGCACAGGGGATCGCGGTAGCAAGGGGCACCTGTGTGCTAAAGTTCTGAAAAAGTGGTCATATCCTCGCCTTCTAATAGGTTTGATGTGTATATCTCATAGACTACCAAAACTGCAATGCCAAATTCTCTTAGGACAATTCTTATAAGAACTCTTATACCGCCAATGTGAAAATGGATGAAATCGGAAGATAACTCCACTCACTCTGCATATAACGGTACCGCTCAAAACTAATAAAAACGCAATAAATCAACAATTAATTACGCCAGAGACATTAAATTTTAGCTCCGAGATGGTATAAGAGGTCTTTATGAAAACCGGTGTGAAAATTGTACGATGGCTGTACGTGGGCGAGAGTCCTGTGCTGACAATAGCTATTCCGTGCATCAAAAATGGGTTGAATCGGGTCAATACTGCTCTGATCCCCCATATATCTAATATAAAGATTTTCGAATCTCCTGGTGACTTTCTATTGCATATATCGGACAATATTTGAGCTATCTCAATGAAAATTACAGAACATGTTTTTATATTTTTGCGCCAATAAGAGATATAATAGCGTGCGAAACTTGACCTAGCCCTCATATTTCTAGAATTTTCAAACATCCAGGTGACTTTGCTCCATATGAGTGGTGATTGGATGTAAGGTACCTTAATACAACTTAGGGAACATTTATTTAGTATGTGCCATGGCAAACGGGTCGATATTACCTTAACTCCCATATACCACATACAAGGTCTGTCGCAAAAGAAGCAGGACTGTTAAAAAAAAAAACAACAATAAATTAATATTTTTCAAAAGTTATATTTTTTTATTCAAAGTAGTTTCCTTGTGCTTCGATACAGCGTTTAGCCTGGTCAATTAGCATTTCAAATGAGTGTTTAAGGTCATCTTTCGGAATGCTCTTGAGAATATCGGTCGTCGCCTTTTGGGTAGCTGAAATGTCCTGAAACCAGTGTCCTTTCATGGGCAAAAGAAGTTTTCCAAATAGGTAAAAATCACAGGGTGCCAGATCAGCTGAGTGATTAATGGTTAATATGGAGTTTTTTGTCAAAAAATCAGTGACAAGCGTCGACCGATGACACGGCGCATGTGCAACAGGCGCCAGGACCCTGCCTCACGGTATTGTGGTCGAGCACGACGAATGCGTGACAAAAGACGCTACATAAGACCAAGGTAAAACACAGCATTAATCGTTTGGCCAGGTGGGACGAACTCTCGGCGTTCAATACCTTCGGAATCGTAAAAACAAATCAGCATTGTCTTTATTTTTGACTTCTGAAGACGACCGACTTCTGATCATCACAGAGATCCTCACGACCTTCTTGGAAACGCTTAAACCACTCATGCACATTACTACGGGATAGGCACTGATCACCGTAAACTTTTTTCATCATTTCAAATGTTTCAGTAAACGTTTTCCCAAGTTTGCAACAAAATTTAATATTTGCTCTTTGCATTTTACGACCAATGACCAAAAGCTGTTGTTACTTTTTGATCGATAACATCGATTGTAGTTATCCAATTGTCTTAAAATTTTTACGAAATTTCAACAAGAGATCAAACTTTTTATTTCGTATACCCACCAATAGGTGGCGCCACCAGAAACAGTTATATTTAAAAAGTTATGTTTCTTTTGCGACAGACCTTCTATAATTATTTTCGTTTTTATAACAAACCTTATGTGTCGGTCAGTATATGAGTTATATATGGTATACATTTATATAAAATTGCTTATATTCCGATCCTCTGGTTGACGTTTTTGCATCTCAAAAAATGTCCCTGGCTTTGATTCTTGCAAGTTGCAAGAGTATAAAATGTTTGTTTACACCTAAATTTAGCCCCTGCTTACTTGTTTTTGTTTCTTTATTCGTTACTTTTTCAAGTATTGTTCATTTTTTAATATTTTATGTAATTTTTCTAATTTTATTTTCTGTTTGTCTTATTAATTTTGTTAAACTTGTTTTTTACGCAATTTTTATACTCTCGCAACAATGTTGCTAACGAGAGTATTATAGTTTTGTTCACATAACGGTTGTTTGTAAGTCCTAAAACTAAAAGAGTCAGATATAGGGTTATATATACCAAAGTGATCAGGGCGACGAGTAGAGTCGAAATCCGGATGTCTGTCTGTCCGTCCGTCTGTCCGTCCGTCTGTCCGTCCGTCTGTCCGTCCGTCTGTCCGTCCGTCTGTCCGTCCGTCCGTCCGTCTGTCCGTCCGTCCGTGCAAGCTGTAACTTGAGTAAAAATTGAGATATCATGATGAAACTTGGTACACGTATTCCTTGGCTCCATAAGAAGGTTAAGTTCGAAGATGGGCAAAATCGGCCCACTGCCACGCCCACAAAATGGCGGAAACCGAAAACCTATAAAGTGTCATAACTAAGCCATAAATAAAGATATTAAAGTGAAATTTGGCACAAAGGATCGCATTAGGGAGGGACATATTTGGACGTAATTTTTTTGGAAAAGTGGGCGTGGCCCCGCCCCCTACTAAGTTTTTTGTACATATCTCGGAAACTATTATAGCTATGTCAACCAAACTCGTCGTTTTCTTCAGGTATTTCCATATACAGTTCAAAAATGGAAGAAATCGGATAATAACCACGCCCACCTCCCATACAAAGGTTATGTTCAAAATCACTAAAAGTGCGTTAACCGACTAACAAAAAACGTCAGAAACACTAAATTTTACGGAAGAAGTGGCAGAAGGAAGCTGCCCCCAGGCTTTTTTTAAAAATTGAAAATGGGCGTGGCGCCGCCCACTTATGGACCAAGAAGCATATCTCAGGAGCTACTAGACCGATTTCAATGAAATTCGGTATATAATGTTTTCTTAACACCCTGATGACATGTACGAAATATGGCTGAAATCGGTTCACAACCACGCCTTCTTCCAATATAAAGCTATTTGAATTCCATCTGATGCCTTCTTTGTATAATACGAGTATAAACATTAGGAACCAATGATGATAGCGGAATAAAACTTTACACAAATACGGTATTTGAAAAATATGTAAATGACGGATAATGAAATCTCGATTATCACTTTACCATGCGAGAGTATAAAATGTTCGGTGACACCCGAACTTAGCCCTTCCTTACTTGTTTTGTTTGAATTTAATTATTATTATTATTATTTTTTTTATTTTTGCAATGCCTATTCTTTGTCCTCTTTTGAACTGAATAATTTGTTTTTATTTTCGTCTTTAATACTTTTATTTGGTGTTATTAAATGGATTATTATTTCTTTTTTTATTATTGTTTTCTTTGTTCTTGAATGTGTTTATCGTTACATCGAGTTTTAAAAGTGTTTGGTTCACCAATTCGTTGTTTCGGCTGTTTGTTTCTCCGTCTGTCCGTGCAAGCAAAATTGAAGTAAAGTTGAGATATCTGTACGACATTTTGTACGTGTGTATCTTGCCACGTTGGGTTTGCAGATGTGTGAAATCTGACCACTGTCGCTCAGAAGACGCTGACCACTACCAAGTCTTCAAATTTAGCATAGAAGATCACAGAGCACAAAAACTGCTCTTGACTTATTCAAACTTATTTTCTTTTTATTTTGGCGTTTTTTTACTTTTTACTGCAAGTTTTGGTCAATATGCAAAAATCTCAATGGCGTGGGATTTTTTCTTAGGCATTTTATGGTTTTGTGCTTAAATTTCATAAATTCCGCTTACATATTTCGCCGAACGTCAATTAGCTAGCAAATTGATTTCAGCCTTTCAAGTTGGTTGACTGACTCTATTAATGCCAAAAGTAGGAGTCCCAGATATCTCAACACAATTAAAAGTGAAAGCTTGCTCTATCTTACTGTCATACTAAAAGTCAATGGCACAAAAATGATGAATAAATAGAGTGATCTAGTTAGAAGTTCCCTACTTTTTTAAAGAAAAAAACACAAACTTTAAATTTATGGGGAATGTTTTTTAACATTTGAAAGGACATACTTTTGTGTTTATATTTTCAAATGTTGGCCGCGGCTACGTCTCAGATGATCCATTCGTTGAGACCAATATTCGGTAACTCGTTTGAGCATTTAAACTGTTAACTGCCGAATGACACGTGTGTTGTTTTGCTACAAGGCCTGAATCGAAGCGAGATTATCCGCATAGACTTTGGACTTTACATATCCCCACAGAAAAAAGTCTAACGGTGTGATATCACACGATTTTCACCGAAGTGTGCTCGCAACAAATTCATTCATTGATCGATGCGATATGTGGGTAGTGGCGTCGTCTTATTGAAACGAGCAGCTCTTGTATCTCTTCAGATTGCTCTTCGCTCCAAATGCGGCAATTTTGTTTGTTTACATACCCACTGAGCCCGAAATGGGCCTCATCGCTGAACAAAATTTGGCTCGAAAACGTCACATGCTCTACCGCTACTTGGATTATGCGTTATAAATGATAAGCTCGAAGAGCTGAGTCGATTTAGCCAGGACCATCTGCCAGTCTTAATACACGCCAACCGAGTCTCTCAGTTTTTAATTTATCGATTTGAATGTTTGCAGGTGTTTTTTTCTCTCCAACCAGCCGATTAGTCGTCGGAACCGCCGATATCGGTTCACTGTAGCATATAGCTGCCATCCAAACTGACCAAACAAATTCAAGTTCTTGTATTTGTTTTCATTTGTGAAAGTTATTATAGCTTCGATACAACCGTTGTCATTGATTTTGGTAGTTTTTGCTTTACTTAATCGCTCAGAAGAAAAACTCGCTTCCTGCATATTTTCAACACAGTTAGCTTTGAAGAGTATTGTCTAACTTCCAAAGCAGAAAAATTTGTCGAAATGTCTTTAACGGCCCTGTTCTAGGCTCATGTGCTTCTTCAGGCTGTTGCTAAAGGCAAATTTGTCTTATTAATGTTTAGATATTTGCCTTGCATGCTTTCAATTCGTCATCCGTCAATTGCTGTTCGCACGCACACAAGTGCGAATGTATATGTTTTAGGGATTAATTGTGTCTTAGCCTCCACCCAGCAGCCTGCACGGCGTGGTGATGTTGGGGGGTACAGTCTGTCAGCCACTAAACGCAGGCGTGTGTGTAAATGTGTTGCACGTTTATTGTTGCTAGCTTTGTATTTAATCAATTGAATCACGCACATACCTACTCACCTACTCGCATGCATACAAACCAACAAGAAAACATTCACAATCATACACTGCTCAATGCACACATACACACAAACATGCATAGGCACATAATTGCTGATCACTTATGCATATATTTATATAACGGTTAATCCTTTTGAACTTTGCATAAGCTATGAGGCATTTTATGTGTCTGTATGTGTGTATGTGTGCGTGAGCGGCATATCTTAAGAGGTGTCTCGGCGCACTTTCTGCTCGCTGCCTAATCGCATGTCCTCTCACTCGCACTATTGACTAACAATTCACTAATACTTTTAAAAAATTCATATAATTTATTTTGTTTTTGGTTTTTCGGTTTTCTTTCTTTGCTACTTTCCATTGGTTTTGGTTGCTGCTTTGGCTTTGGCTTTGTTTGCTTTCAATTTGTTCTCATTTAGCGATATTCTTATTGATTTGGATTTTCACATAAATTTTCTTATTCCCTGTGCTGCGTGAAAAACCAACCAACAACAACAACAAAAACGCAAATGCATAATACCACAACAACAACAATTAGGTAAAGGCCAACCAGCAACTATGGGAAAATAAGGCGAGAAACGAGCTGCATCTGGTCGAGCATCAAGTACCCAAGGAGCCCAAATCGCAGGAGCTGGACAACAACAATAACAACATCAACAGTCAGCGACGACGCTACGTAGGCACGATGAGTAATAACAACAACAACAATGAGAATAATAACCGAAACGATAATGCCAACCAAGCGGTAATGGACTATGAGGACGACAACACTTACGCCAACACTAATACCAACAACAACAACAACAACAACAACAATATCAATAAAAATGACAACCCATCGCCGCAGGCGCACGACGGCAACCTTGTGTGGGTGAAGCCGCTAAATAACGGCAAAAGTAAGAACGCGCAGCGTGCGGCGAAAGGCGCGCATCACAACAGCAACAATGTGAACACAGACACAGATACCGACACGGACACAGACACTGACACGGACACAGATACCGACACAGGGGCAGACACAGACACAAACACAGATACACGCACATGATATCAGCCGTTTGGCGACATCGCACAGCCTCCACAAAAGCAACAGCAGCAGCAAAAACAACAACAACAACAAAGCAAACAGCAGCAGCAACAACAACAGTACCACCGACAACGGATAGTGCTGCCACGTCGTTCGAGTTATCGGCGTCGTTTGCGTCGCAATCATTGAACGGGCTTTTGAAAGCGCACACAAATCCGCATTGATACACACACACACAAACGCAAACACCCACACCCACACTTTTATACCTACATATTTTCCAATAGACCTAAAAAAGTTATATATCTACACACACACACATAAAAAAAATTGTAACGCGCATTGAACTAAGCTGAATGGCGCTGAACTAAAATGAACTGAAGTGCACTGAGGTGTTGATCCGCGGCCAACGCAGCCGCATTCACTCTGACAATGGCAATGACTACTACGTACTACGGTGACAATCCCATTGAGTGTGGAAAGTGGAAAACGCGCAGCGGAAGTGTGTGCGCGCGCGCAGCGGAAGCGGAAGTCTACGACGACGACGACAACGGCAGTTTACAATAAATGAGAAATAAACGCAACTTTCAATTGAATGGTTTGCTGCCATAATAGCTGCGGAATGACAGCAGAAAGCAGAAAAAACAAACACTACAAAAAACACAAATGGAAAAATAAAAGCTAAAAACGCAAAAAAATGTAGTAAACAAAGAATGTAAACGTGTGCTGTGCGAAAGAATGGCGAAAAAGTGTTGAAAAGTGTGGGAGAAGCGCATGAAAGCAAATTTATTTAAAACAAGATGCCAAAGTGAAACTCCACTTTGCGCATCTGTGTGTATGCGTGCGTTTGTGTAAAGTCATTTGTTTTTGTTGTGTTCCATTGTACTGAAAAAGGGTTGGCTTAGCGAAACGTAGCGGAAATGTTAAACTAACTGTTGTGAATGGGATTAGCTGTGACGGCCGCACGAATTTTAATTGACCAACTGCGTGAAAATGCCCAACTAACTGTTTACATGCATAAGTAACTGTATAGGCGACATACCGACCGACTAACAAGCGAACCTACCAATAAAATAAGTAGCAAACTTTTAAATTTCTCGTCTTTATTTCTATTTTTAATTAAACATTTTTATATTATTTTTGTCGCCGCGTATAAGAAGGCTTTGTTTGATGGATGTGCTGATTAACGGAAAGGCAGTCTATTTTTATTTTTATTTTTTTTTTGTCAAAATTTGGGGATGTATTATTTTTTGATACAAACAAATAAATAAACTCAAGGAATTAATAAAGCGAATTATGCAAGAAAATGGCTGAGGAAAATAAAATTTAAAAAATTGAAATAAATAAAAAATAAAATAGTATATATGGTGGACAATCAAATAAAAAGTTAAGGAAATTAAATATAAAAAATAATATTTAGAATTAAAAATAAAATGAAACTAATGAGTATGTTTCAGTAGAAAAAATGTAGTTTATAATGAAGGAAAAAATAATAATAAGCAAAATTAAATAAAAAGAAATAATTTTATATGAGATAAAAATTTAATAAATTATAATTATAACTCAAAATAGAAAAAAAATAAAATTTCGTTATATTAAAAATATTTATTTGAAAAGAAATAAGAAATAATAGTTAAAAAAATTAACAAAAGTTTCTTTTAAAAAATACATTAAAAGTAATTATTGAAATAAAATTAATTTAAATAATACAAAATAATTAAAATTTTATTCATTAAAAGACGTTAACATTAAATTTGTTATATTAAAAATATTTATTTAAAAGAAAATAAAAAGACAATAAAAAGAAACAAAACAGATATCAAAATATGATAGACAAAATTAATAAAACAAAAAAGAAATAATATCAAATCAATAATAACAATTAAAATACTCTAAATAATAATTATAAAGAAACAATAATAAAATAAAAGTAAATAAATAAAGAACTAAATAAATAGTATAATAATATAGTATAAAGAAATAATTTAATATAAAATAAAATAAATTATGAAAGTAACTCGAAATAAGACAAAAATATAAAATAAAATTACGTAAAAAAGTCATAATAAAAAAATTAAATAATTTTTTTTATATAAAATATACTAAAAAAAAGAAATGATAAAAAACAAATAAAATAACGAAAAAAAGTTAATGCAAAGTAAAATAGCGTTAAAACATACAATACAAATAAAAAAAAAATAATACAAAATACAAAATAAAATAAAAGAAATACAATGATGAAATAAAAAATAAATAAAATAACAAAAATTAAATTAAAAAATAGTTATAATTATCTGTTTATTATAGATTTGATTTTTATTTATACTTTTTTTTTAATTATTTGATTTAATTTTTTTGTTTTAGTTTAATTTTAATTTTTTAATTTAAAATTATTTGTAATTTTTTTATTGAATAAAAGTTTGACTTTTATTATTTTTTTAATTTAATTTAATTTTATTTAATATTTATAATTAAAAATATATTCATTATTATATATATATTTTTTATTTTAATTTTATTTATTATATTTTAATTTTAATTTTTAGTTAAAAATAATAAGATAAAATATTACAAAACAATAATCAAAATAGTTAAAATAAAATTCAATAATGTGAAATTTTATAATAATAATGTAAAATAAATTAAAACTAATTTTTTTTGTAAGAAATATTAATTTGAAAACAAAACAATAAATAATTTTGGAAAAATTAAAAACGAAAAAAATACATACATATATTCTTAATAAATAAATAAATAAAAACTAAATTTCGTTACATCCAAAATATTTTTCTATTTATTTACAAACAAAAATAGTTATGAAAAAATATATAAAATAAATTAATTAAACAAAAAATTGTTTTTTATTCTAATATTAGTACTAAAAATTAAATTTCGTTACGTTAAAATTATTTTTCTACAAAAATAATTTTTTTATTATTTAAAATAAATTAGAACTAAAAAAAATATTTTTTATTTATTATTTTAAAATAAACTTATTATAATATTAATTTAAAAAGAAGTAATAAAAAAAAATAAATATAATAACTTTAAAACAAAAATAATAATACCAATTAAAATTTAAAAACTAAAAACAAAA